>NC_134265.1:246039751-246342635 GCF_031893055.1 Leptodactylus fuscus
ATCTGCTGATCTGTGTATTTTCTACTACTATTGTTTTAGTGGCCTGAGGAAGATGCCCGTTTGGCGTCGAAACGCGTAGCCTACATTTCACCTATTTTTCTACTGTCAATTGGAATCAATAAAGACTCAGGTTTTTATTTTTTATTTTCTTGTTCATTAACCTCCACCACCTCACTGGTTGGTGTCCGGGTAAGAGCTGCAACTGTTTATCTTCAGCCCCCCTCCTGGGTTTTTTTTTATATACAGATGCCAGGTAACTTTTTTTCTTCTTGTGGATATTGTTAAACAGGAATTTATGCCCCTGTTCCCAGAATCCCCTAATAATAAGACAAGCCCATAGCAAGTGATGAGAGATACTAAGTGATTCACTACACTTAGGTTATATTTTTCTAAATCTAAGTTCAAATTAACTAATTCTGGCAGTGGTCATCTACGGTCATTTATGAGACACCAATTTCAGTGTCTCAAGCACCAGCCTCCACTTCTAGCTAGTGAGGGTTCCCACTGTCTCTAAGTCAAAATGAAAAAAGAGAATATTCACAAAATAACCTCTAGACCAAAATACAGTGAATATATATTAAAACTGACCTTTATTTGAGGTGCATGGTCTTAGGACAGTGCGGCAGCTGCTGCCACAGGGAGGCTTAGCAGGGGTTAACTTCCCTTGAAGCAGCGGGGCGTGTTTGGTTGTCTGATTGATTAGGGTGTCAGCCAATGTGTGCCTGGTGTGGGCAGCTGGGCTGGTTGGTTGGGACCCTCCTTTTCTTATTTAAGGAGCCAGGTGCCTCAGCCCGTTGCCCTAGTCTCATTCCAGATCCTCATTTCTGTTGTGTGTGAATGGGTTCCAGTGTGAATACCCCTTAACTGGCCTTAGCTAGAATCTACCCTGAGATAGAATCACACTGTTAGTTTGTCAGTAAGCTGCCTTGTTCTGGTTGCACTAGCAGCACACACTGTGTACTGGTCTTTGTCTAGCTCAGTGGCTCTGACTAGACTCTCTTGTTTGCTGTAGCGGCTGCTCTGAGCTGCACAGGCGTACTCTGTGAATTAACAGAGCACACCTGGTTGGTGTAGTGATCTGTCAGTGACACTAACTACCAGACCTTGTTCACACCAGGGTGTTCCTGCGGTTCAGAGCCCAGTTGGGCTCTGCAGGGTTTTTGTTTATTAGTTTTTTTTTCAATAACCCTGCTGATCATAACACATAGCCTTATTACTATTATTATTATTATTATTATTATTATTATTATTATTATTAATAATAAAATGTGACAAGACTAAAAAGTTGCCATATAATTACTAGATCAAAAGATGCCACGCTAGAAGGTGTACTAGAATGCAATACTAAACCTAAGCCTATATAGCAAGCACTATATCAAGCTATCTCACATCCAACCCATGTGTGATAGCTTGATATAGTGCTCAATAGTGCATCTATAGAACTGCAGGAATGATACACTAGTGTTCACACACTCAGCCTAGCTTACACACCAGGGAGGTAATGCATGTATAGCTAAATGCCTGAGGGCATCTCTGTGTTTGGTTGTGCAGACAGCACTTAATCACAGGTCTTTTTGAAGGCTTAGTATTGCATTCTAGTACACCTTCTAGTGTAGCATCTTTTGATCTAGTAATTATATGGCAACATTTTAGCCTTGTCACATTTTAATAATAGAAGCTATGCACCTCAAATAAAGGTTGATTTTAATACATATTCACTGTATTTTCCCCACTGTCTCTACCCAGAATTCCCTTGAGTAGAGACCTCTTGAAAGTAGAAGGCATAATGTCTTGATAGAGAATAAAAATTGTCAGGCATCTGGAGGCTCGAAGAAGTCTCCTTCAAAATGCATTTGAATCACATGTCAAAGCTGAAGGTAGGTGAGATGATAATAATTTTCATCATCTCCTTCAATTTTTGAAAATATCGAAATACTCCCTTCCCATATATAAGCCACACTCTTTCATTTCCACTTTAGTATACATGCTAAGTGAAGGAACTCAGGGAGTAATATGTTAAGGCCAGTACTGTAAAGATTAATCATAATCATATCAAAAGGATCTGATGCAGTAGTGGATAAGCTGCCCAAAATTGAGTTCTCTGGAGAGTGCTTTGGGGGTGACCAAAACAGTTTAATTAAAGGACATGGGACTTGGCACAATTTATGGTAAGACCAGAATTAACACCAAACTTGGTAATTACTCACAGTACCCATGATAAAGAGTTCCCAAAAATTCTTCAGGTAAAGTTGGATATCTTTGATATACTGGCTAATGGCCATCCTAATTTTTACCCCCACAAGGTCTTGCATTCCTGGAGACTGCTAAAGAAGAACATCTATTGCATACAGGAGTGGGGATGAGGGACACTCCTGATGTGTAGCTGGATGTAGAAAGAAGTTTACGCAATGAAAAACCATTCACGGTGACAGATGCCTTTGAATCATTGTATAACACATGCACTCATATAATAAACTCATGGTGAAATCCAAATTTGCCCATTACTATTCACAAGTAAAGTAATGCCATTCGACCAAATCAAAGGCCTTGGCTTGATCTTGAGAAACCGAGACCCTTGATCCACAAAGGGGACTAGTATTTTACATAAAGGGAGATATTTGGGGTCCTGTTACAAATTTTGAATTGGGGTCCAGTATCTATAAGCTCTACATAACATGACTACCCAGTAAAATTATTATTTCACACATATATTAATTATCACAGATGATGTTTGTCAATTAGCAAAGCAGTCCTAGATATTCACACACGAGAGTTAGAATGAGAGAAAAAAAATTCTAAGAATGAACCCTGGAATGTGACCTAAGATATCAATGTCTTTAAAGTCAGATATTTTTTATTAGAATTTATTTCCTAAGTTTCTCTATATTTTGTCTTATGTAAAGGGGTCATCAAACAATATACAGATTTTTTTTACATTTTGTTTCCATACATACTGCAATTTATAACACCTTAAGTTTTCAGTAATTTAAACCAAACTAAATATTATGTACCTGAACAAATGATCATAAGTGTAATCTTATTTTAAGATTAGATGTCTTGAGATTGGGTGTGTTTTTCTAAAATGACGGTTCTCAATTGCAAAACAATGGGTTATGCCTCTGTTTTCTCCTCTCATTTGACGTACTTGTCTCTCATGTAGAAAAACCAGTTGCAAATTTATCCCAGCACGAAACACTCAATAGTGGTTATAAGTAAAACTTAACTTTTATTCTGCATCATTGTACAGCCAGTAAAAAAGTTTTTTCTTGCCAAACATGGTGTTATGAATGGAAGAGGGTGTGTGCCCTGTCGCCTATGCGTTTCGGAGGGTAACCTCCTTAGTCATGGCATGAGAAAACATACTAAACAAACACACGTAAATAAGATAAAAAGCATAAAAGAAACTCAACCTCTTCCGTTCTCGTGACCACGGAAGCAGCAATCAATATAATTATATACAGGCAGCTGAAGAAGAGGACAGGTTAACATAGATGTTTGCAAAGATCATCATAGAAAAAATGTAAATGCATTGAGGTGAGTATGTTCATAAAGTAAAATGCATAAAAAACATTTATACATTCCGGATGTGACTTTTGTAATACACATTCACAATGATACACATTCCATAATACCAAAAATATGCATAACAGGAAAATAAAAAAAATGAAAAGATATTGATTGCAGTGTTTTGACTCTAAGAAAAAATAGGACGAGGTCATATCTATATGAAATCCGAGGACACATTGTAATATTATGCGGAGAATATGCATTGTAATTCATATATCCACATACCTCACGTTGCCCGAGCTCTCTCATACAGAGCAAAGGCAGGAACAGAAAATGAGCATGCGCAGCTATGTTTAGTATGTTCCCTTAACAAAGATGGCGTTTGTCATAATATTTGTATCTGCGCATGCTCCTGCCACCACTATCGAACATAGTTATTGCTTGATGTTATGTGTATGTCATTACCGTAATTCCATAGATTGCGTATGTTCGTAAAATCAGATGTTATTTCTCATCACAAAAGAGATTCAATAAGATGGAAATGGGAAGAATTTAAACAGGTAAGTGATGATTGATTCAGACATTTTGTGAAAATCCTGCCATGTGTAGAAGTTAATTTTGGTCAAAAAATACCAAGTAGTAATAACCCATGATATAATTAGATATTGTAAGAGTTGATATGAAATAATATCATCTTAATTAATATAGATACGAGAGATCCGTCTTATAATTTAGACCTTTAGGATGTCTGGTGTCCAACTTGAAGATCCAGGATGCCTCTCGCTTATAAATTTTACGCTGCCAATTACCGCAACGGGGTGGTTTTGTGACTAATTCTATGCCATAGAATTTAAAAGAAGATACATCACCCTGGTGAATGTTTTGAAAATGTTTAGCAGCACCAGATGTTGGAGTAGTGTGTATGTTCACACTGCTCCATAGATGTTCCGATATTCTTATTTTTAATTTCCTCGAGGTGCATCCTACATAATTCAAATTGCATTTTTCACATGTAACAACATATATAACATGACTAGAGTTGCAGTTAATGAAATTATTGATGTTATAAGTGCAGTTATAATCCGTGTTATTAAAAGTTTTAGTTTGCTTTACATACAGTCCTATGAAAAAGTTTGGGCACCCCTATTAATCTTAATCGTTTTTAGTTCTAAATATTTTGGTGTTTGCAACAGCCATTTCAGTTTGATATATCTAATAACTGATGGACACAGTAATATTTCAGGATTGAAATGAGGTTTATTGTACTAACAGAAAATGTGCAATATGCATTAAACCAAAATTTGACTGGTGCAAAAGTATGGGCACCTCAACAGAAAAGTGACATTAATATTTAGTAGATCCTCCTTTTGCAAAGATAACAGCCTCTAGTCGCTTCCTGTAGCTTTTAATCAGTTCCTGGATCCTGGATGAAGGTATTTTGGACCATTCCTCTTTACAATACAAGTTCAGTTAAGTTAGATGGTCGCTGAGCATGGACAGCCCATTTCAAATCATCCCACAGATGTTCAATGATATTCAGGTCTGAGGACTGGGATGGCCATTCCAGAACATTGTAATTGTTCCTCTGCATGAATGCCTGAGTCGATTTGGAGCGGTGTTTTGGATCATTGTCTTGCTGAAGTATCCATCCTCGGCATAACTTCAACTTCGTCACTGATTCTTGAACATTATTCTCAAGAATCTGCTGATACTGAGTGGAATCCATGCGATCCTCAACTGTAACAAGATTCCCGCTGCCGGCATTGGCCACACAGCCCCAAAGCATGATGGAACCTCCACCAAATTTTACAGTGGGTAGCCATTGTTTTTCTTGGAATGCTGTTTTTTTGGACGCCATGCATAACACCTTTTTGTATGACCAAACAACTCAATCTTTGTTTCATCAGTCCACAGGACCTTCTTCCAAAATGAAACTGGCTTGTTCAAATGTGCTTTTGCATACCTCAGGCAACTCTGTTTGTGGCGTGCTTGCAGAACCGGCTTCTTTCTCATCACTCTCCCATACAACTTCTCCTTGTGCAAAGTGCGCTGTATTGTTGACCGATGCACAGTGACACCATCTGCAGCAAGATGATGCAGCAGATCTTTGGAGGTGGTCTGTGGATTGTCCTTGACTGTTCTCACCATTCTTCTTCTCTGCCTTTCTGATATTTTTCTTGGCCTGCCACTTCTGGGCTTAACAAGAACTATCCCTGTGGTCTTCCATTTCCTTACTATGTTCCTCACAGTGGAAACTGAAAGGTTAAATCTCTGAGACAACTTTTTGTATCCTTCCCCTTAACAACTATGTTGAACAATCTTTGTTTTCAGATCATTTAAGAGTGGGCTGTCCATGCTCGGTGACCATCAAATTTAACTAAACTTGAATTGTTTTGTAAAGAGGAATGGTCCAAAATACCTTCATCCAGGATCCAGGAACTGATTAAAAGCTACAGGAAGCGACTAGAGGCTGTTATCTTTGCAAAAGGAGGATCTACTAAATATTAATGTCACTTTTCTGTTTAGGTGCCCATACTTTTGCACCGGTCAAATTTTGGTTTAAAGCATATTGCACATTTTCTGTTAGTACAATAAAGCTCATTTCAATCCTGAAATATTACTGTGTCCATCAGTTATTAGATATATTAAACTGAAATGGCTGTTGCAAACACCAAAATATTTAGAACTAAAAATGATTAAGTTTAATAGGGGTGCCCAAACTTTTTCATAGGACTGTAACTGCAGGTCCCACATCTTGGCTGTCCACATTTATAAAATCCCTTAATATCCAGCCAAGTTTCAGATTTTTCTAGGGATTTCGATGAAAAATAACTTGGAGATAACCAGTTACCTAAAGAGCGTCCTCTTTTAGGGATAAACTTACAACCTTTGTCTAATATTTTGCTGAGGGTTTCATCCTGATATAATATGGGGATGTTTCTCCTGATGATTTTCACTATGTCATCATAATTCTGACTAAACATGGTGGTGAAATAAACATTTTCATCTTTATATCTTGTACTTAAGTTATCCTGTTTAGGTTTTAAGAGATCTTCTCTAGTTTTTTTTATCTACTATTTTTTTAGCTCTTAATATGCTCCACTTTGGGTTTTTTTTTTTTTTTTTTTTTTTTTTTTACTTTTATTATATGGTGTGTAGTTGGGCTGTTTTTGTAAAATTTTCTTTTTTTTGGAGTACTTGTCTCTCATCCTAATAATAAAATCAATGCACTGTATAATTAAATAAAGTAGCATGTTTGCAATGCAAAATAAATCAGTCAGACAGAAATTTTGTAAGAGAGAATATGGCTGTTTTTTTTAAATAAAATATATATATATATATATATATATATATATATATATATATATATTTAAAGGTACAATATATCAATTTTTCTATGTGTTTAATAAAAAGCCAATTATATTTTTTTCTTTTGGAAACTGTAGGATGGCTTCGAAAAATAGCTATGCACAAATTCATTATTCCAACGGCAAAACTGAAGAAAGGGGGTGGGTGATTTATAAAAATAATCTTAGGCGCAATTGTTTATGGGCAATATATTATTTTAATTACATTTCTTATTTTTTCTTATCCCTATATTCCTATGCCTATAATTTGCCTGAAAATGTTAATAAGTCAGTAAAGACGCAGTTGATAAGTGTAAAATTGGAATAATACGGTACGTAATATACTGTAGGAGTCATATTGCATTTGTATTCTAGTAGTAGTATAATTTCTGAGAGTTTGTAGGCTCTCTTGTACAACTACTTCTAATAAACTAGCACCCAAAGGACTTCTTAAAACAAAAACTATTAATGGTTAAAGTAGAACTCCAACAAAAAACATGTCCTCTGGTATGTGAGAAAGGTTTATGTAAGTTGTAGTAAAAGTAATCTTGTGTATGGAGGCTGTTTTGGTGAGGTATCCACTCTTTTCTGGTCCTTTTCTATGTCATGTGACCAGCATTATGACTATTCAACTGACACAGCTACTCATGTGTGGACGAGAAGTCAGTTTTTCTATTCATTCCTATGAGATTCACATTGAAGCTCTCATGAAAATAAATAGAGAAACTCACTTCTTGTTCACTCATGGGAAGCTGTGTCAGTTGGAGAGTCATAATGCTGGTCACATGACATAGAAGAGGACCAGAAAAGAGTGGATACCTCACCAAAACAGCCTCCATAAACAAGATTACTTTTGCTACAGTTTACTTCTTATCCATAAGCCCTTCTCACGGGCCAGAGAATAGAAACATTGAGAGAGTTCTAGTTAAATTTTTTGGCTCCTCCTAATGATTCAGTCATATACAATGCTAAGTATGAGTTATATTTTTTTTACTCTTGTAAAAGATCTTCCTATAGTAATATATAAACCAAACATGCATCCTTTTCTTAATTGTACTTTTCAGTAAATTAAGATAAGACATTAGAATTTAAAGTGAATGTATGACCTATATTTTTTATTTAATAAACCAAGATACTACTATTTTTCTACATTTTGCCTATTCATTTCTGTTCACAGAATTCACAGATATTCTTTAAAATAAGATAAGATAATCCTTTTTATAGTCCCACAATGGGGAAATTCAGTGTGATATAGTGTCATGGATAGTACAGTGGTATATAGCAAGAGAGAAACACATACAAGCTCATGGCAGATAGAGAGATACTAGGAGTCATAGCAACTAAAAAAAAAAAAGAAACAAAGACACACTGCAGGATAATTTAGTTCTCTGTGTGAAGTGATGTTGATAATACCGACAATCTACGGTTGGAGGGTTCAAGGAGGGGGTCACAGCATATAGACATGTGGCAGTTCCTTTGGCAGGTAATAAGATCTCATTCTCACAGCAAATAGCTCGATATCTTGCCTCAGCACTATTGTTCTTAGCCACAAAAAATGTCCCGAAAAGTGCAACATCTTTCATTGCAAGCTCCCTCCAATCTTCTTACTGATGTCATGTGTTCTAGCTGCCCAAAGAATTCTAAAAGCCATACAGGGAGACAGAGTGCTGATTATTCCTCCATACTATCTATTCTCTTGCCATGCTTCTTTGACTCGTGGAGGAGGGGTGGGGGTGGTAGGTTTCCTGGGCTGTATCAAAGTCCCATGTGTCAGATTAGAAAAAAAACATATTCACTGAGGGAGTAAATCTAAAACTTAACCTTTGTTAGGTAGATTAAAAATAAAAATAGACAAGTGCCCAAAATGTGATTCAAAACAAGTGAGGGAGTGTATATCCGTTAATGGAGACGGAGTATGTAGAACCCCAACCCCTATTATATATACATACTCCCAAATTTATTTTTTTATCCAAAATTAAATAGATATACATGGATTACAGTGTCTGCTACACTGCTGATTCCAGCGGCAGGTAGGGGCTATTGTTATAGAGACATGTGGATTGCTCCCAGTCAAGGGTCCATCAGATAAGGGTAGCAAATAACACTTAGCAAGGGTTATTGTTATAGAGATATATAGATTGCTCCTAGTCAAAGGTCCATCAGATAAGGACAGCACATAGCCCTTAGCAAGTATCCACTGCTCCTTCTACAAAACAGTCTCCATAATCAGATTAGTCTCTTGATGTATTTAGACCCAGCTACAACAAGGAATCAGATAAGTATATATGCATAGCAAACACAAGGCTTCCTCAACGCTGAGCTGAGTTTCGCTAGTTAACCTGAAAGTCTAGCTCATTGTTATGGTTTGCTGGGTTTATTAAAAAAAACAAAAACAAATGAAACCCTAAGGAGCCCGCTGGGCTCTGAACCACAGAACCGCCCTGGTGTGAACAGGGTCTGACAGTTTGACGCCACTGCCAGCCCTTTACACACCCTAGTTCGCTCTGTTCAATCACAGCGGCCTGTGTAGGTCCGAGCAGCCACACAAGGATTCAGTCTAGACAGCACTCCTGTGCTAGACTGCCCACAATTAGCTAGTGTGCACACAGTGACTTCCTGAGGCACACCACAGCAGCTACCAACTAAAGTTTAAAGAAATAGAGTTCTACCTGAACTACAATTCTACCTAACAAAATTCTAACTAGCTAGCTAGCTATCCTAAGCACACACAGTGCATTTGTGAATTGACATTAGGGCAGTGGGCTGAAGAACCTCCCTCTTTATAAAGGGAAAGGGCGGTCCACTTTCAGCCAAGCCAGCTGCCCAAGGTGGAGGTGATTGGTCGACACGACTGTCAGTCACAGCCTAACCCGACCCCTCGGCTGCGACCCGACCCCTCGGCCGCATTTGCCACACAGTCCAAACACTCATCAGGAGGATAGATATAGGGAAGATAAAGTTTTTGCAGTAAAAACTGCAGTTCCCACACCCTTGGTGGTAGGACGTGGTACTGTGTAAGTCTACAATAAGAAAAAAGAGAGAAAAATTCCAGACAGTTGACCGCAGGCATTTTCCAGAGTATAGGTATTAGACGCCAAAAACATTTTCTTGAAGAAGAAGACAGAATTTCATGCAGGTTTTCCTCCATGCTTTTCAGCAGTCATATGGACCATAAGAACCTGTAGTGTGGAGATGAGCCCTTGACTTCCATGAAAAAGTATCTTGGTATGTTCTGTCACCTGTGCAGAGGTCAGTCTGTAGTTAGTGAAGAAAGCTAGGTCCATTGCCTATGTGAATGGTAGATCTGGTGATATCTGTATAAAATATTGATGTGATCCTCATTTGTAATGCCGACTGTGTTAATAACTAAATGAGTGCTGAAAAGTGATCTCTCGAGAGAATGAAGTATTAGACTATTATAAAGTTTAGTGAACAGAGAGAAAAAAGATAGATAGATAGATAGATAGATAGATAGATAGATAGATAGATACGGTAGATAGTGAAATTAGTAAAAAAAATAAAAATAAAATAAATTATATAATGTTATACACACGACACAGAATATAAGATTTATGGTATAAATGAATGGTTATATCAAAAGTCAAGAATAGAGCAATGTTTCCAAGCAAGTATAAAGCTTATCTGTTGTTTCATTTCACTTTTCATGACAAATTGTCATATGTGAGTCGATGACAAGTCAGGCTTCTTCTGGTCAACATATGACTTATATTTTGCAATATTTATTAGTTCCCTCCCCCTTGCATGCTATCTCTATAGCTTGAATTCTTCTCTGAGCTGGTGGGTGGAGACTTGCCGTACAGTACATTCATTGAGCAGAGGAAAAATCTGATCTCTCTCTCTGTTAGAGAGAAGCAGCCCCATGTTCATGCAAGACATATATAGAGAGAGGCACTGACATTTACTAATATAAAGTCCTTTGGTTGTCATATAAAGTTTCTTTTCAGCCCCAGCATTGATCTAGGCCTATTTTCTTTTCTTCTCTGCCACATTTCCTGCTTACTCCTCCCCCTTCCTTCTCCATACAGTTCTATAGACATGAGTCATGTGACCTGTAGTTTATCTCAATATGGATAGAGCAATTAAGAGTGAAATTCTGTTTACCAAAGGGGAGGGGAGAATGTAAAGTACCTGATAACAGAGGGTACAATCCTGGCTACTTTCCTCATGATAGGGGGGCATCATTGTTTATTGCCTTTATTGCTATTCTTTCTCTATTTTGTTGGCATACTATTCTGATTGTTTATGACTGTCCCCCTGGTAGGAGATTTAGTCCTGTTGATAACTTGAGATTTGACTATTTCCATGTTTTGCTTCATTTGAATGTGTTATTTGCGCCCCCACCCTTTTTCCCCTCCTCCTGGTATGCAAGTACTACATCGAGGTCTACAACTCTATCATCCACTCTCAACACCACTCTGCACACTGGACTCCTCTAGTCTAGTCTGTGATGTGGGTGATCCTGCTTATAATTTCCTGGATGTCCCCTCCACTCAGTCCAAATGGTTATATGTGATACCAGTATTGGGCTTCAATACTAAACATCGATTTGTCTTGATAATGTTGATGATGATACACATTACAACCATACCAGAACATTTCATTTTACTAAGTACTACTTCCCCATTGCTTATTCAACCTTCCATGATCGTCGAAGAGCAGGGCTAGAAATCCTCCTCTTTCGTACATGTCCAAAGTCAATTACTGCCTCTCCTATGGATCTGCGCGGATGATGTATTGTCCTGAATGGTCTCCTCCATGGCAGTTCTTTTATTTTATGTAATCTTTACACTTTCAACACATCTCAGATTTTTTTCTGCACCATGTTTTGTACCGCCTTTGCTCCCATCCCTCAGCGACTTGATTTCTGGTCGGCAATTTTAATATGGTATTCTCAGAACACGCAGACAGACTGTCAGTACTTCATAAGTCCCTGAATTGCACACAGATTCTATCCACATGCTGTTCATGAATTTTCCAGTCTTTTACAACATCATCGAGAAGCCATTGCGTCAGCTTTCCAATCTTTCTATTTCAAACTGTATAATTAACCCCTCTGGTGCATCAACTCTAATAGACACCCCCATCTAACGGACTACCTTTGTGACTGTCCTTTGTTGTGGTTATTGTTGGAAGCCTTGTCTTTCCTTAATTACCCTGTCACTGGCTGGGAATCAAAGAAGGTCCTGAAGGAATTCCTAAATGTTAAGGCCCCAGGACTTGACGGCTTTACCTACCTCTATTATAAAACCTTTCAGGGCAAAACCATCGGCCCACCTTGAGGACATGTTCAATTTGTTCCTCTCGGGGTCTCCAATCCGCTCCTCTATACTCCAGTCACCATTCACTGTGGTCCCTAAACCAGGTAAAGACTGCTTTAATTATTGCCCTTTTGCCCTGCTAAACACCAACCTGAAACTTTTCACCAAAAACTTGGCCATTTGACTGAATGCTTGGCTGCCCTTGCTTATCCACAAAGACCAGGTAGGGAAGTGAAAATACTAAAAGGACTGGGGATCTAGTGAAGGTGATCAATCACTTCACCCCTGCGTAACTGAATAATTGGGGATTACACATACCTGCACAGGTACTCTTTAAATTGAATGCTGGACCTCTACCTTGTAGCCCCCTGATGATGCTAGGGGGTGAAACATACATTGGGGCTCAAGGTGGATATCCTGACCTATCCTCTGTACATATGCCTTCTCTGTTGACATTTATGTATATGGGTTTATACTGTGTGCTTTACAACTCCCTGGTTGTGTGGTTTGTCTGCACAGATCTAAACCTCATACCTATACACTGTATGTATGGGGGATTCTAATTGCATTGTGACTATATATGTTATGAATTGCTAACTTATTCTATGAACTGATTGCTTATATGTATATTGGGTTTATATAATTACATCATATTGTGCTACATACTGTATTTAATACGACATATGAATTATTTACATGTTTGCATATTTATATATATATATATATATAGCTGTCAATCAATGAAATTGATGGTACATTATTTAATTGGCATATGAATTGTTACTCAGCACATGGTACTTTATTTGCAATCTTGCATTGTATTGGTGATAAGCCAGAATCTTTGCCTTAAATTTTGTTTTTAATTGGTTTTTATATTCAGTGCTGTTTTATTTGTCAATAAATGTAATAACCATGAAATATTTATATGGTATTTTTCTATGTGTTGGGGCTGGATCCATATAGATATTATATTGATGCACTGGCGATCATCATGTCTGTGTACAGCTAGGAATTTGGGAATTTATAGGCTAAAACTTGCCACATAGTTTGTTTATCTTTATTTCCAAAATGGGGACAGAGATGAGGAGGTTTTGAACCAGCAAATTGACAGATTTTACCAGATGATTCCAAATGACTTTGTTACTATTGCATCTTGCTGCATGGTTCAATAGTAACTTAGTATTGACAGGTCTGGGAGCCTTTAGAAGGCCCTTGGCTGCCATTAGAATTGAATTGTTCCTGCATTTTCACCACAGTGAGGCCATTTATGTGCAGTGAACAGGGTGGTAATCTCTCAGATGCTGTGGTCACATCTGACCTTGGCACCTAAGAGGTTCATTTCCATAAATGTAGCTATCAGGGACAGGCAGTGTTTTTCACAGCCATGGCAAAGCAGAGCCCAAATTCACTTCTATTATTGAACTTTGAAGCCGTATTTTCATGTTAATTGCCATAGTATCCATAATGCTGTTGGGGGTGGCTTAGTTTGGTCGGACTTTGGTCTCAGCACTTTCCTCCTCATTTGCTTCTGAATAAAATGTGGCCCCGTGTAAGGGAAATTTTCCAGTTTTCTTAATGGCAGGCACTTATAGTTTTCTCAGTATATGCCAGGAATATTAAATTGATATTTGTCTGTCTCTCAGTGACCTGGACAATAAATTGCTGAAGTGACCATACACATAGTAGCAGCTTTGCTGGTCATATGCAACTTTCAAGTTAGTTGTATAAATCTGTAGGACTCACAAAAGTCATTACAATATGGGGGTAACTTATTAAGAAAGGAAACTTTGAAGTAAAAATCCAGCTCCAGCAGCTTCTTTAAAAAATCTATTGTTTATTGAAACCCAAGTTAAAATTCACATCGAATCCAATAGGCATAAAGTCATTCCCTTGGAACAGAGAAAGAAACCCTCTAGCTGACGTGTTTCGGAATCACATTCCTTATTCACAGCTACGAATAACTAATGTAATTCCGAAATACGTCAGCTAGAGGGTTTCTTTCTCTGTTCCAAGGGAGTGACTTTATGCCTATTGGATTCGATGTGAATTTTAACTTGGGTTTCAATAAACAATAGATTTTGTAAAGAAGCTGCTGGAGCTGGATTTTTACTTCAAAGTTTCCTTGCTGCACAAGCACTCCGGGCCGAGGAGTTACATTCATGCACCACTGCTGTTCTTAGAAGAGACGTGATTGATTACTGCCTCATTATAACAAGTACATACATGATATATACCTACTCTTTTTGACAGTGGGCTGTATTTTTTTTCCCTCTCCCCCATTCCCCATACTGTGATGTTCATGGTAACTTATTAACCCTTCCATGCCAGTTTTCTGACATAGAGGGGTAAAAATATCCACCCCTTCCAAGATACCAGTTTTCTGGTGTAAAGGAATTGCCAGTTGAGCAATTTCCCAATGCTGCTGCTGAAACCTGGGAGGGAGACAAAGACAGTGAGTCCTAAACTTGACCCCGCCCCTGTCCCTACCTACTTGCCAAAACTGTCCTAATAACAGGGACAACTGGGTGACAGTCCCTTCTCTAAATAAGTGTAAACAGAGAACGTGTACAAGACAACACAACACAGAAGAGGAGTCAGCAAGTTATGGGTCAAAGCCAGAGAGAAAATCAGTACCAAATCGTAATCTGAAAGAGTAATAATAAGAAAAGCCAAAGGTCAAAAATCAGTAAATACAATAGGAAAGAGAACAGCTAGTGAGGACAGAGTCACCATAGCCATCAAACATGTGAGGGCTGATGACCTGTTTATAGGAAGTCCAGAACCAGACCCAGGCTTGATAGGCAGATAGGCTGTCAATCACACCAGTAAGGTTAAGTTTAACTATTTGAGCATCAGAGGGAACCAAGGTATAAGAGAAGAGTGTGGTGTAAAATCAATTCAGAGACCAGGGAATAGAGAGTGTTCAACCAGAAAAACAAGAACATAAAGCAAGGAATCATAACTGAACATGCCTCCTGCACTGCAGTGCACGAGCAGAGGGTGGCGATAGACCCAACAGGCAAAGATGTTACACCCCAAAGCTGAATGCCTAATGCCTGTTGGGAAATGGTAGAATCACCTCTACATGTACTGCGATTGGGTTTATAATTAATTTACTGATAACTGACTCCTTTTAAGGTGGTGACTGCGAACCTATGGCATACGTGCCAGAGGTGGCATTCAGAGCCCTCTCTATGGGCACCCATCCGTGGAACAGATTATACTGTGTGGGGGCCACTTCGCAGCAAATTTTACTGTGTGGGCCCACTGTGGAGAAAATTGTACTGTGTATGGGTCACTGTGGAGCAGATTGTACTGTTTGGGGGCCACTATGGAGCAGATTGCACTGTGTGGGGGCCTTTCACTATTTTTATCACACAAAATCTGTTTTATAGTGTTGAGGTAGTGACCTCCGCCAGAATACGGGTCACTTCCAGTGGTCAGTCACCTGCTCCAAATCAATCATGCATGTGCGCGCTTGCTAAGAGAGACTCTGACACAAGGTGGTTCAGTTTCAATCTCAGACCATGCTGGACGCTCTGGCTGCTCACACAGTACTGAGGTTTATTGAGGAAGTTACAGTTCTTATACAGGAATGCAAGAAAGATAAGATAACGGTAGGCTGTAAGCATATACGTCTTGTATCCGAATACACTGGCGATCAGTCATTGGCTCTTAAGTTTCAACATCTCTTAGATTTCGATTTCCCGAGAAATGATACTGTCTTTCTTGTAAACCACATGACGATCGTGTGCGTCAGCCTCTGGGTGCGGTACCGGATACAGGCGCCATCTTAATGTATAAACGTTGCACAAAGAAAAATATAATTTCTTAAGCAGTATAAAGAATGTATAAACATAAGAATAGACATGGTCTACCTTCACATTCCCCCCTAAATTATATTTTTCTTTCCCTGAAATCTCTACACAGTGTTATCTGGAATGTGAGTACAACATTCTTCACCAATCATGGAGCCGACTCCACCTCTTTCTGCTGTGATCATATCTATAGCTAGTCGGTTTTGGAGAGAGGAGGAGGGTGTGGTAGAGTTTTTCATGCAGAAGTCAGAGCCAAATATGCCTAGTTTGACTCCAGATGTTTCATTGGCAGTAAAACAGGTATAGTTACCAGCATGTATATACACATGACCTTAATAGTCCCCCCTTGAAACAGCTCCAGACAAAGGGAATGCAGGGTGGGATGTCTGTCCCTATCTCTCACTACCGGACCATAAGGAAATACCCTTCAGATCTTATAAAAAGTATATACATTGACTATTGTCAGACCTATAAACAATATGAATATAATAACTATAGAAACATAACAGGAATATAAGTTCAGATAGATCCAACAGTCTTCAAATTTTCTCTTCTCAAGGTCCATATCCTCTAACAGTTTATTGTCCCATTTATTTTTAAGAACATCATCAAGTGGGCGAAGGTTTAAGGTTTTCCTTATACTCTCACAGCTGTACTGGCGATCAACAGGAACCGGAAGTGACCATTGAATCTCATATATCTCCTTATCACCATCCAATCTTTGGGTTTTAGTTTATAAGTTCCTTCCACTGACTTAGAATCTGGAGGGGAAAGGGAAAAACTCGAGAATATACATTAATCATATGTCTTTGACGATTCGTCACATAGTCAGCACAACATATTACATCTGGAACATTTATAAAAAATACAATCCAAAGACAGGGCTAAATATCAATTTTCCTCTTTTCAACTTAGTGTGAAACACACCGCATACTTATGGAGAATAGATTCAGGTAAACAATAATGACACGCGTAGACACGTCTGCCCCAGAACTAGTGGACTTTGTACACGGACTGATTGTGATGGCTTTTCCTCACCAGATATGCCCCAAGCCATCCTGAAGGGAGACAACTAAACACAAGCACGTACTCATACCGTCTCACTGTATATACTCAACCTGCAATCTCTGGAACAGGTACAAGGGCTTCAGGCCTGGCTCTCTGGCCTAGCACATGCCATGCGGGCTCACATATATATCTGACTATAGTGATGCTAAATCCTGCAGCTGCCCATCCTCCGCTCACCAGGTCACACATGGCTACTTCTAAACAGTACACTTAGTAAGAAGCTGCTTATGCCATAAGTGGGAACAATGTTCTCAGTACATACTCTCTTACCACCAGACACCAGGACTTGTACATCCTCTTTCCAAGTCTCCTTTCCTCCTGGACCATCTTCGGTGCATCAGTGTCATAAAACCTGAAAAGAGAGCTAAAAGGTTTGGGTCTTATCAGTAAAACATGTCCCCTAGGCTTCTGCAGCTGGGCTAATGGCAGTGTCTGCCCACATGCTACCTCTACTTTCTTTCGTATCAGCCTTGGTGTGTGCCATGACTTCTGACTGTACCAACCTATGAGCAGTCGCAGGGTCTCTATCACACAAAAGTTCTTGCCCTCCAGATCGGACCATAATTCTACTATATCAAACACCTACCCTCAGACATTGTACCATGTTCAAGCGATGGCTTCAAGTTCAGCTGAGACCATTAGAGTCCCATAATAGGTCTCCTTACGCTTGGTTTACCTCATATACGGTGACTGTGGCATATCTGATGCAGGATTCACCATCTTTCCCAAATATAAGACCATCTATAATAGAGCTCAATCAAAAAAGTTATCAATAGATTCATATCAGCAAAATTTTCTTAAGTTATCTTAGGCTTCTTCACCCCCCCCCCCCCCTCCCTTTGAAGATATTGATAACATCACGGTTCGGTTGTGTCAATGCCCAAACAACCATATACTGAATGCTGCATGCACCTCTATGGGAATGGGGTAGGAAAACTCTCCCTGGCGCTACTGGCTGACTAGGCCCTGCCTGTGGGTGTTGGTCAGCTGTTCCCAAGCTAAACTTGGCCCCGACAACTTCTGGCTCTCTAAACACAAAGACCTAACAGAGAGGTGGGGTGAGAGCTGAAAGAGGCTAGGGACTGGGATACTAAAGATGGTCACCCCTAATGAAAGAATAGGTGCAGCTGCCAACGGTAACAAATAGGATGGGGCGTGCTGCAAAACAAACAACAATGGCTGTGCTGTCTTTCCTCCCTGGAAAAAAACCAAAAAAAAAACAAAACCAAAACAAAAACCTTCTAATGCAGCAAGCAAATGTGACTTGTCAGAGAAATGAACTTTAACACAATCTTAATGTTACGTGGACCGGACCTTTTTTTTTTTTTTTTTTTTTTTTTTCCAAAAGTACTTCATGTTCTGTGGGAGAGATATACAGAGTCTCTGCAAGGTCAAAGCTAGACAATACAAGAAGAGCCAGTATTACAGTGGGGCAAAAAAGTATTTAGTCAGTCACCAATAGTGCAAGTTCCACCACTTAAAAAGATGAGAGGCATCTGTAATTTACATCATAGGTAGACCTCAACTATGAGAGACAAAATGAGAAAACAAATCCAGAAAATCACATTGTCTGATTTTGTAAGAATTTATTTGCAAATTATGGTGGAAAATAAGTATTTGGTCACCTACAAGCAATCAAGATTTCTGGCTCTCACAGACCTGTAACTTCTTCTTTAAGAGTCTCCTCTTTCCTCCACTCATTACCTGTAGTAATGGCACCTGTTTAAACTTGTTATCAGTATAAAAAGACACCTGTGCACACCCTCAAACAGTCAGACTCCAAACTCCACTATGGTGAAGACCAAAGAGCTGTCAAAGGACACCAGAAACAAAATTGTAGCCCTGCACCAGGCTGGGAAGACTGAATCTGCAATAGGCAACCAGCTTGGATTGAAGAAATCAACTGTGGGAGCAATAATTAGAAAATGGAAGACATACAAGACCACTGATAATCTCCCTCGCTCTGGGGCTCCACGCAAAATCTCACCCCATGGGGTCAAAATGATCACAAGAACGGTGAGCAAAAATCCCAGAACCACGCGGGGGGACCTAGTGAATGAACTGCAAAGAGCTGGGACAATGTTACAAAGCCTACCATCAGTAACACACTACGCCACCAGGGACTCAGATCCTGCAGTGCCAGACATGTCCCACTGCTTAAGCCAGTACATGTCCGGGCCCATCTGAAGTTTGCTAGAGAGCATTTGGATGATCCAGAAGAGTATTGGGAGAATGTCCTATGGTCTGATGAAACCAAACTGGAACTGTTTGGTAGAAACACAACTTTACGTGTTTGGAGGAAAAAGAATACTGAGTTGCATCCATCAAACACCATACCTACTGTAAAGCATGGGGGTGGAAACATCATGCTTTCGGGCTGTTTCTCTGCAAAGGGGCCAGGACGACTGATCCAGGTACATGAAAGAATGAATGGGGCCATGTATCGTGAGATTTTGAGTGCAAACCTCCTTGCATCAGCAAGGGCATTGAAGATGAAACGAGGCTGGGTCTTTCAACATGACAATGATCCAAAGCACACCGCCAGGGCAACGAAGGAGTGGCTTTGTAAGAAGCATTTCAAGGTCCTGGAGTGGCCTAGCCAGTCTCCAGATCTCAACCTTATAGAAAACCTTTGGAGGGAGTTGAAAGTCCGTGTTGCCAAGCGACAGCCCCAAAACATGACTGCTCTAGAGGAGATCTGCATGGAGGAATGGGCCAACATACCAACAACAGTGTGTGCCAACCTTGTGAAGACTTACAGAAAACGTTTGACCTCTGTCATTGCCAACAAAGGATACATAACAAAGTATTGAGATGAAATTTTGTTACTGACCAACTACTTATTTTCCACCATAATTTGCAAAAAAATTCTTACAAAATCAGACAATGTGATTTTCTGGATTTGTTTTCTCATTTTGTCTCTCATAGTTGAGGTCTACCTATGATGTAAATTACAGACGCCTCTCATCTTTTTAAGTGGTGGAACTTGCACTATTGGTGACTGACTAAATACTTTTTTGCCCCACTGTATCTTATCATGCTGCAGCTCACATAGCTGCCTATCCCACTCATAGCTGCGGCTGAATATCCCCCCCCCCCCCTGTATCTCATAGCTGTGTCTTGTGTAGGACTACAAACTTCAGCAATCTCTCTTAAAGAAACAGAAACAAATTTGTACAATCTCATAATATCAATACAATAAGGTTAGGCACATATTCAGAACATATATATATATCAGCAGAGAAAGCAGAAACATTAACTGAGGGATCAAATCAATCTCCTGGTCACACAACAAAATCATACACACAGAACATTACACAACAGGTATGGGAGTGACTTCTAATTCTCTTAGTATAGACACAAAGGAATTTTTCTCTCTCTTTTTCTTTTCCCTAAAACTAAAACATCATTACAAAGATAATCTGTTCTACGTCTTTTTTTTATCAACATACACATACACATTTTCAAATTCGGACATCTTACTGAGTTTCTAAGTTTCAATAACGGTTTTCCTACAATGGGGGACGATCCTGGTCTCAATCAGCTTATCTCAACCTATGTTCACTTTCTTGCACAATCCTTTCCACTTGCTTCACCCTAAAATCCGATACCCATCCTATTATGTGCATATTATCACATCACTTTATGTTTCAACATTCCAAGTTCCATCTCTTTGACATCCTAAACTTAGGCAACATACTTAAACCTCCTGTTTCATGCCACTTTCTGGCACCTCTTCATTACATCAACATTTTTCAACCATTCATTTCATGATTCACATAATCTAACACATTGTGACCGCTCATTGACTAAAATACATGTTTAACACAATTTCACACTATACTCCGGATTATTGGATGGATGTCTCAAAATTCCAGATTATCAGAATTTTCCTAAAATTTTACTTTTAAAGTCAAAATGTTGCTAACAACACAGTCCTAACAAGAAAAATCTTCTACCGTACCCCTCTTATAGCACTATATGTTTTTCCAACTATCTTAAGGGGTCAGGTACGGCTTTAAAGAAGGCAACACCAAATGCTTTACTAAGACAATTCTATGTGGGATCAGTGACTACATAAGAAGAGAACGGAAGCTAGTGTGATATTGTGCACACTTCTGTAGGATACAAATTATAAAGATTAATATACAAAGATTAAAATACGGCACAGACCAGATGAGTTACCTTCCCTCATAACCGTGATCTGAGTCAGCTCAGGAAAAGGATTCTGGTCTCTTATGGTAAATTTTTAGACAAGAAGAAGACACGTTAGAATAATTAGCAGAACACAACGGGATATGAAATTCCAACATAAGTTTCAACACATAACTATGGGATAAGACACAAAGAAGAAGTTTCATCTCATTATTCCCCATTCCCATAAATAAGACATAAACACATAGAAATATAACCAAACAAGTAAAAATCAGAATATTCTCTGTAATACATAGATGATACCATTAATCCAAGCTCTGTGTGCCGTGAACCTTTGCACAAAGATTTTAACTTGGGGGTAAAACCCCAACTTGTAGGTTGGCGAGGCGACAGAGGGTGAGTGGCCGTCTCCCCCTCCGTGACCTCCCATACCCACGCTGTGAAGATTCAAACCTTTTCACTATCACCTTTTTGCTCTTTGTGGACACAACAGTTTAAAAGACAATAACAGACAAACAATAATTCAAAATATAACCATTACATCATTTGCTTGGATATCCCTGTATACACATTGTCATTATACGTTACTCAGGTTAACCTTTTTTTTGTACCAAATCACTCCTTTGGATATAATGCATAGACTGTGGACTGTGGTGCTGGCACAAAGCCAAGTTTCGTCTTCTCTGCGCATCCTCCAGCATCTGGCAGTCTATGAGATAAAACGACCTTGAAGCTCTTGGCAGTCAATTAAAATGCTTTGATTGCCCTCTACAAAATAGGAATAAAACTCAAACAGCAGTTAATATACTGACACCAAAATTACACATTAATATTTTTGCGCAATTTTTTATTTTCATAGCAAACCTCACTCTAGTAATTACCACAAGTGTTCAGAATCTCTTAAACTATACTTGAAGTTAAGGGAAATTTACCAGATCTTCCCAATTTTCCTTTTCTTTACTAGATCTCAACCAAAGTTTTGAAAGTATAATCCTCTAAACATCATAATAGTGGTATACAGTGAGATCTTTTATAGCTGAACTGGGCATAGACACTCGGACACTCGGAAAGGGGGCTACCGGGGGTTTGACCTCTTCCGGGCTTGAGGGTTTGTGATAGGAACTGGATGTGGCTATCACCGGATAAAGGGGGCGTGATCTGAGGGGCGGTGGGGGCCGGAGATGTTGGTCTGGGTGTACTAACATGGCTGCCAGTGGGAACAGCCATAACCTCACTTCCGCCATCCCTGGGCGTTGGTCCGGAAGATGAGACAACAGGGGCATGGGCTACACAGACATCTTGCAAATCAGGATTCAGCTGCCTACAGACGTCACAGATCCACCCATCTCCACTACTCTCGGCGCCATTTTAGGGCAGTGGCGCACAAGCAATTATACTCGGCATATTCTTTTTATCATCAAGTTTCAGATAACCAAACAAAGAAACAAAGGTTCAGCATTTTCATGTCCTCCCTCGCCTGTCAGTTCTGCATATCCCTCACGTTCTAGAGTCCTTGCGACCCTGTAATGAGCTTGGGCGGCTTCCAGCAAACCTTTATCTTCTAACATTTTTCTCCACATACTAGGTTGCAATCGGCCCGTAGGAGGCACCTCAGCCAGTTTATACATTCTCAAAGCCTCTTTCACATATTTCTTGCCCTCCCTGACTCGAACCAAATCAACAGCAGTCTGTGCCCCGTCGGGCAAAACATTCTCACGGTCCCAAATATTGCTTATCCGCCTGTGCACTGATGGATATGTGACCCCACAACCTCACCACCAACAAAGTCACCTTTACCGGTTTCAGACTCTTGTTGTCAGGTCCCTGACCACAGGTTGCAGTCACTGGGCAATATAAAAAAAAAAAAAACAATCCAACAGCACCCGTCCTCCTCCCTGACGGCCTAATGCCACAAATCAACAATCAAATCACACCACAGCACCCGTCCTCCTCCCTGACGGCCTAATGCTATGGATCAACAATGAAATCACACAACAGCACCCGTCCTACTCCCTGACGGCCTCATGCCACAAATCAAATGTTGCAATAGTCCAAAAGATCACACGCACTACTCTACATCAAAGAGGGCAAGAAATTCACTTCCCGGAATCTGAAGCAACACAGGTGACTGAACACTCGGTGATATATATATACCGGTGAGGAAAAACAAGTTCAGACTACGGCTCTAGGACCCACCTATCTGTATCACTCGGACTGGACAATTGATCCAACTGGATCACCTGTCAGCCAGACAACGACACACCGACAGTCACAAGCAAATGACACACATTCATATGAATATGCATACACTTACCGTGACTCTAATGAGGGTGATCAGGCCTCGGGTCGGTGAGACGCCATCCAACATCCAGGGTCCGGCGCGGGTCGGTCGTCCGCGGTGGTCCTATGGCCGTAGTCCCTGTTCGGGCGCCACTTGTTGAGGTAGTGACCTCCGCCAGTGGTCAGTCACCTGCTCCAAATCAATCATGCATGTGCGCGCTTGCTAAGAGAGACTCTGACACAAGGTGGTTCAGTTTCAATCTCAGACCATGCTGGACGCTCTGGCTGCTCACATAGTACTGAGGTTTATTGAGGAAGTTACAGTTTTTATACAGGAATGCAAGAAAGATAAGATAACGGCAGGCTGTAAGCATATACGTCTTGTATCCGAATACACTGGCGATCAGTCATTGGCTCTTAAGTTTCTCTTAAGTCTTAAGTCTCTTAGATTTCGATTTCCCGAGAAATGATACTGTCTTTCTTGTAAACCACATGACGATCGTGTGCGTCAGCCTCTGGGTGCGGTACTGGATACAGGCGCCATCTTAATGTATAAACGTTGCACAAAGAAAAATATAATTTCTTAAGCAGTATAAAGAATGTATAAAAATAAGAATAGACATGGTTTACCTTCACAATAGTAATATTATTAAGTAAGTAATTATATTATTACAGACCGTCCGTAATTGTAGTTGAGTTTTAGGTTGCAGTTTGGGCACTTGGTCGTCTCTAAAAGGTTCACCATTACTGCTTTAAGGTATTGTATTACATTTGTTGAGATTCTCTCTAAATAATTATGATTGGATGCACCATATTAGACCACACTAAGTGGCTGCAGCTCTCTTGTGTATGGCTACAGAGACTCTATGCCACTGCACAGGTTTTATGCATGTGTTTTTGACATGTGCAAGATGCTTTAGAATCCAAGCAGATGCTAACAAAAGCTAAACATAAAAAAGATAAACAGAATAACAAAGTTAGCTGAAAAATATTGTGACATTATGTTTGTGTAAATTGCTATGCACAAATTCATATCTGCCAAACATTGTAATAAATGTTGTGAAACTCTAGGTAAAAATAAAATATTTATTTCCAACTTCTGTCACTGTGAACTATTGTCCAAAATAACATTGTGTACGTTACAATAAAATCCTAGTTGCTATGAATTTTTAAATAGTCAAAATGAGATTAGTAGATTGCCTCTCTTGCTGATGATAACATCATGGTAAGTCTGCAAACTATAAGTGACAGAATGAGCAGTTGTAAATGGCATTGTCTAGTTCTAGAATGATCATCCATCACATTCACAAAACGGAATGTGCACAGCATCTGTGTCACAGTTGCATACATTTACGCCTCATCTGGAAATGACTTGCTTGGGCTCAAATTTCATACAATGTGCCTAGGAAAATGATATCCTTCTCTGATCTCATTACCTGAATTTTTTTTAATTTTTTTTTTGCACCCGGCTGAGACAGCACTACAAATGTTCCCTTTAAGTTATAGGATCTAAGACTTGTAAAATATGACTTGCTAAGAAGCTCTTATGTAGTCTTGACAAGCATCTTATGATTCAAAGCGGAAAACATACTATAACAAAGCAAGGAAAAAAAACTACTATCTATATTCCTTTTATGATTCTCCAACATCTTTACCAAATGTTACATTTGTATCACATTTGCAAAGAAGGAATATAATAAGGCTTAAACAGACTATTCGGATTTTATAGAACAAACCTAATTATATGGCTGTAGAATCATGAAAAGTATAGTTTTTTCAGAACAGTCTGATGATAATGTAATGTAAATATTTTGCTTTGACTATAATGAGATAACATAGAAAAATGTTTCATAGAAAGTGAATATGCAACACAAAATTCTGAAAATTAAGTGGTTCTAAATATAAAAAGGATTTAGAGATTTTATTTGTAGCGTTTTTATAAAATGTTGTAAGGCATATTGTTCTTAAAAGGGCCTTCATTGTTTCTAACACTGCAGTATACATAGATACAACCTGAGAGTGGGCAGTTTGTCATTCTTTTGTTATTAAGGTTTATTACTGTAATTCTCTGAAACCAGCCATATCTATAATATATTATCATTGCTTTTCTACTATTGATTTTTTTCTTGAAGTGAAAAAACTGCATTGATGCCTAGAAAACCTACATCTTGTTGATTCACGATGGTTAATTGTCATTTTAACAACTACAAAAATATTAATTATTCAGTAAAAACATTAATTACCCAATTAAGCAGAATGGTATTAAAACTGTAATGTGTATTGATGCCTCCCAATTGTTCTGTCAATGGAAAAAGTCAGGGATAATAAGGATCATACACGTTGGATTGCTAAAGATTTCT
The DNA here is from genome assembly GCF_031893055.1 of Leptodactylus fuscus. Classification (NCBI taxonomy): domain Eukaryota; kingdom Metazoa; phylum Chordata; class Amphibia; order Anura; family Leptodactylidae; genus Leptodactylus; species Leptodactylus fuscus. The sequence continues at coordinate 246,065,566 of NC_134265.1, forward strand.
TTATGTTGGTCAGCGGCGGCTTTATTCACTCTGTTCGTTTTGAAGTGAATATCTAGCCTAGCAATGCTATTGCTAAACTGTAATAATTTTTGGCCTAATGAGCATTTGGTCATCAGCTACGGGGCTGGATTAAAGAAATGACAGGACTCCTAGAAGAAACAATGAGAGTCTTGCTTATCCTACCCACAGTGATTGTCAGTCTTCTCAAACCCATGGATGCAGAAAAAGCTGTGAGTCAGCCTCTGTGAGAAAGGTAAGGCCTGTGGGGTCCATGTGGTGTCTTTGCTAACCGCTTTTTAATGCATTCCCCAAGCGGACTCCCCGAGCAGAATACTGAATGCAGATGTGAACCAGTCCTAAGCAGACCACATGCTGTCTCTCCTAAGAGTCCATTTATAATTTACTCTGCTTTTTATTCAGAAAACCTGCAAAGGATCATAAACTTCTACATTTCACAGAGCTTAGCGTAGCTCCCTGTTTAATATTCTAGTTTCTTATAGGTCATGTGACTAGTTCACTTAAACACCACATTGAAGAAAACCCTCTTGTTCACAGTTTATAAATATCAATACATTTCTATACTGCTTTTGTTATGAAATTGCTGCTAATGCAATTCCCAAAGTGATAGAATTGTTATTTAACCCTTTTCCTGCAAAGATTTGGATTTTTCAAGGGGTTAAAGGGGTAAAAAATTATACAAATTTGATATCTCTGGGTTAGTGCCAACTCATAGAATTCAGGTGGCATGTCACTTTGGCTGCACAGTGAACACTGTGAAAACCTGTTAAAAAGTCGGACAAACACAGCTTTTCTCCAATTCCTCCCCATTCCACCTCACCTGAATTCCACCCTTATCCTCACCCCTTTCATGTACCGCTCAATCCATTGTGTACCTTCCCCATACTAGTTCTCTAATAGTATCTTATTATGCTTTCAATCCTCTTACATATGTGCTTTCATAGGATTTTGTTTTTCCTGGTTCTACTCATCCTAGTAGATTCTTATCATTCTTTACCTTTGTTTTCTACATGTAAAATCTTCAATATAGATATGATGTATATTTCAATACATATACTCATGTTCTAGTGTTCATTAGACAGTAATTGTACTATAGATTAGGGGGTATAGGGTATAGCTGATAGAAATCTGACCTTAAAGATCCATAACCCTTACATCAATATGTCTGTAAGATATTGTCCTGATAATGATCCCTTGCTCACGATTGTCTAAATAATGTCTAAATAATACAGTTGATAGTCCCACAAGCAAGGAAGCTAAATCTGTACATTCTTCCTGACATATCCTCGCTGGACATGCCTGTACGCAGCATGTGTGTCTGATTTAAGTAAAGCAGCATTTCTAAAGCAGGAGTTAGTGATAGGTTAACACAATGTGTTTGTTATGTTATTTGTGTCTATGAACGACTACCCTATGGGGGAAGCTATGTATTGCAACCTTTTAAGGCTGTTGATAGTACACAGTCCAGTCAAATTAATGTGACCACCTGTCAAAATCCAGAATAACCACCTTTCGCAGAGCGGAACACTGCCAGACATGCAGCAAGAGAGGGGATGTTGTGATGATGTTCACTGGGATGTTGAGCCATGTCGACTCCAGTGCCATGTCCAGCTGCACTAGGTTACGTTGTTGAGCATCCATGGCGCGAACAACCCGATCAAGGTGGTCTCACAGATTCTCGATGGGGTTCAAGTCTGGGGAATTTGCTGGCCAAGGGAGTATGGCAAACTCATCCTGGTGCTCCTCGAACAAGCACATACACTGCGAGCTTTATGACACGTTGCATTGTCCTGCTGGTAGATGCCATCATCCTGAGGATAAACAATTTGCATGTACAGTAGAGGTGAACATGGTCTGCAAGGATAGATGCATACTTGTATTGATCCATCATGCCTTGCACAATGATGAGTGCACCCAGATGGTTGATGACACGTGCCTTCTGCGATTGGTTATTTAATATTTAACGTTGATGTCAAAAGTAGGCGGTGGTCACATTAATATGACTGGACTGTGTATATTAATATTGGGTTGAATAGGTTTCCTGAGAAATTGCATACTTTAGCTAATCTGGAGATCAATTACTTACCTGTAGCTCAGTTGCATACTATGTAATTTAATGGCATTTGTCATTTTTTATTATTTGTTTAGATTGACAAGAATTTATCTAAACGTACCAGTGACCTATTTTTCTAGAGATTCTTCCTTCTGTATTTAATCAGACTCAGTCTAATGTGAAGTGTGTACATATTAACATTTATAATATTTGGTCTAGTCATTTTAAAGACAAGTAAGATACAGTTACAAACAAATTGTGTTAAAAAAAAACCTGAAAGTCATCCTTACCTTTTAAGAGGCAACTTCAAATAGCATTAAATATCAAAATTCCCATAGGCTATCTCTGAAGGATATGTGAGAACTGTAAAGAAGAAAGTGATTTAGATCTAAAGACTTTTTCTCATCAGTATTTACTATTCCTTAATATACCTTTAGGGTTTAATTTTTTTATCTTTAATTATTTTTATCTAAATTTCATGAAAACATATTCAATTTAGTAGGTGTAGGCCATAATGTCAAATATTTTTTATATATGCTTTTAAATCATATGATGTAGGCTCAATTGTCTATTCATATTAGTATGAATAAAAGGTTGTAATGTAGATCAAGTCTTACAATGAATAGAATGAAAAATCTGTAAAATAGTTGCATTTACAAAATTTAATTTTAATTTTTAAAGGGGTATTCCCATGAACATAATCATATCCATGATTGTAGATAATTAAAAGTTATACATTTTTGCAAATATAAGTAGTTAAAAATTCAGCAGAGTTTTAAAGGTTTTCTCTAACCATCTTAGTGGTGACAGTCTGTTGTCTTGATCGGTTGGCAATGGATACGACCGTGAATGTAAAAAAAATATTTTATGGTCTGGGACTTGTCAGGAACCCAGATCTGATTTTCTTATTGTAGTTGAGTTATCAGGCAGGGACACTATATGTAAGAGAAAATAACCTGACACAATAATGAAATCATGGTTGATTTTCTGACCTTAGAAAGATCCTGTATTCATGGTCATATCCACTGGCAACCGATCAAGACAACAGACTGTGACCACAAGATATTTAGAGAAAAATTTTAAAACTCTGTGAAATGTTTATGCATATTTATTAAAAATGTTTAACTTTTAATTGTCTATAAATTTTAAAATGGTTATGTTTGTGGGAATACCCCTTTAACCCCTTAAGGACCAGGCCATTTTTTGGTTTCGCATTTTCGTTTTTCCCTCCTCACATTTCAAGAGCCATAACTTTTTCATTTTTCAGTTCACAGAGTCACATGATAGCTTATTGTTTGCAGGACAAATTGTACTTTGTAATGGCACCATTCAATATGCTGTGCAATGTACTGGGAAGCTGGAAAAAAATTCAGAATGAGGCGCAATTGGAGAAAAAATGCATTTGCGCCATTTTCTTATGGGTTTAATTTTTACAGCATTCACTGTTTGGTACAAATGACATGTTACCTGTGTTCTACGTGTCAGTACAAACGCGGTGATACCAAATTTATATAGTATTTGAAATTTTTTGATACTTTTAAAAAAATGATAAACTTTGCAAAATAGAAAAAAAAATTTGTGTCATCATGTTCTAACACCTGTAACTTTTTCATATTTCCATGTATGGAGCTGGTTGTGGTGTCTTTTTATGCGGGACAAGATGACATTTCTATTGATACCATTTGGGGAAAGATCCGATGGTTTGATCACTTTTTATTCAATTTTTTATAGGAGGCAAAGTGTTGAAAAAAACGCTTTTTGGCTGTTTTTATTTTTTTTGCCGCTACGCCGTTCGCAGTACGGGATAAATGTTTTAATATTCTAATAGTTCAGGCATTTTGGAGCGCAGGGATACCTAATATGTTTATGTTTAATGTTCTTTAATTACTTTTATAGCTGATCTAGGGAAAGGGGGGTGATTTGAACTTTTATATTTTTTTTATTTTTTTAATACTTTTAAAAACTTTTTTTTTTCTTCTGTTACATTTATGATCAGACCCCTTAGGTACCTTGAAACCTAGGGAGTCTGATCGCTCATACTATTCACTGCAATACTACAGTATTGCAGTGAATAAGAAAATCGCAGCACTTCTATTAGACGATGCCTCTGGCATCGTCTAATAGATCTAGTGCAGAGACAAGCCTGGAAGCCTTCAATAGGCTTCCGGCTGTCATAGCAACCGATCACCACCCTCTTGTGACGTTCAGGAGGGCGGCGATCGGCAAAACATGGCGGCGCCCATGCCGCCGGCGCCGTTTACACACTGCGGTCACGTTTGACCGCAGTGTGTAAAGGGTTAACAGCAGCGATCGGCTCGGGCACCGACCGCTGCTGTTAGTGGCAGGTCCTGGCTGTATTATACAGCCGGCATCTGCCGTGTATGGAGCGAGCTCAGCGTGTGAGCTCGCTCCATACATCCCCATGCGACCCATGACGTACAGTTACGTCAAGGGTCGCTAAGGGGTTAAGGACTGTGCCTACTTGGTCTTAATGACCAAGCATACTTTTTATTATCACATTCATCGAACCAGAACTTTTTAATTTTTCTGTGAACATAGCTGATTAAGGGATTCTTTTATGTGATACTAGCTTTTACCCGCGACTTCATCTGCGGTGAGTTGAGTATTGGACGGACACAGATGTGTGAAACTGTAAAAGTGCTTTAAAAAGTTTGGTGGGCTAGCAAATGTGATTTGATGTGTTATATTGTGTATGTTGTGATACAGACAATGTGATGTGTTATACAGCCTGTGTACAGGAGTATATATGTATCAGGTACTGTATATAGCAGTGATAGGAGATACATGTAATTATATAGTATATATAGCCTGTGTACAGGAGTATATATGTATCAGGCACTGTATATAGCAGTGATAGGTAATACATGCAATATATAGTATATACAGCCTGTGTACAGGAGTATATATGTATCAGGTACTGTATATAGCAGTGATAGGAGATACATGTAATTATATAGTATATACAGCCTGTGTACAGGAGTATATATGTATCAGGTACTGTATATAGCAGTGATAGGAGATACATGTAATTATATAGTATATACAGCCTGTGTACAGGAGTATATATGTATCAGGCACTGTATATAGCAGTGATAGGTAATACATGTAATATATAGTATATACAGCCTGTGTTTAGGAGTATATATGTATCAGGCACTGTATATAGCAGTGATAGGAGATACATGTAATTACAATGTGATGTGTTATATAGTGGAAATCTATATGTATATACAGCCTGTGTACAGGAGTATATATGTATCAGGCACTGTATATAGCAGTGATAGGAGATACATGTAATTACAATGTGATGTGTTATATAGTGGAAATCTATATGTAAATGTGAGTGAGTAGAGTGAGGGCTACTCCTGAGGTGACAGTAAGGAGTGTGCAGGCAGGTTGAGGCAGGAAATGCCAGGCAGTGTGTGTGAGTCTATAGCTGGGGCTAGGAGTCCTGCTTTTGTGAGTCTCCTGCTAGGAAGCCATGTTGTTTAGTGGCACCAAAAGTAGTCTGTGACTCAATCCTAGGGGAAAACTATGTTTGTGGAAAATTGCATGCAAATCCGTCCAGGCATTTTAGCGTGATTGAGGAACAAACATCCAAACTCACAAACATCCAAACATCCAAACACACAAACTTTCACATTTATAATATTAGTAGGATTAGTTATATTTTTAAGAGGCAACATTGTAGAGTACATATAAACCTCACAAAACAACGAGTCTTCTTGACTCTTAAACTTGACTCATCTAGACTGATCAAGTGTCTTGTCAAATTCACGCACTCCTATGAGTGCAGTGGCGGATCCAGGGTTTGCGGGGCCCTGGGCAATTGACATTGGCGGGGCCCTACTTACTGGGGGGTCTCGCACTTCTAACCTGTACTTCTCAACTGTTGAAGACTAGAAAGAGGGAATAAAACGTGCGGCGCGTGCAGCAAATTAGGCCCCACCTACTTTTATGTTGACTCCGCCCATTCTCATTCATTTTTCATGTGATTCCACACAGTATAATCCTCCTACAGTCACCCGTAAATTATATGTCCCCCCTCCATCTCTCCCCCATTTTCATATACACCCTTCATCTACCCCTAGTTTCATGTCCCCCCCTCTATCTCTGTCCCCAGTTTCATGCCATTCTCCCCCTTTATCTGCCCACAGTTTCAGTTTCATTTCCCCCCTGTCTCTGCCCCAGTGTCATGCCGTTCTCCCCCCTTCATCTGCCCCAGTGTCATGCCGTTCTCCCCCCTTCATCTGCCCCAATTTCATGCCATTCTCCCCCCTTCATCTGCCCCAGTGTCATGCCACCCCCCCTTCATCTGCCCCAGTGTCATGCCATTCTCCCCCATTCATCTGCCCCAGTGTTATGCCGTTCTCTCCCCCTTCATTTGCCCCAGTGTCATGCCATTCTCCCCCCTTGATCTGCCCCAGTGTCATGCTGTTCTCCCCCCCTCCATCTGCCCCAGTGTCATGCCGTTCTCCCCCCTTCATCTGCCCCAGTGTCATGCTGTTCTCCCCCCTCCATCTGCCCCAGTGTCATGCCATTCTCCCCCTTCATCTGCCCCAGTGTCATGCCGTTCTCCCCCCTCCATCTGCCCCAGTGTCATGCCGTTCTCCCCCCTCCATCTGCCCCAGTGTCATGCTGTTCCCCCCCCTCTATCTGCCCCAGTGTCATGCTGTTCTCCCCCTCTCTATTTGCCCCAGTGTCATGCTGTTCTCACACACACACACACACACACACACTCACCTTCCCTCACAGCTCTCCCTCATACACATATTGTAGGCGCGATGTGACATCATCACATTGCGGCTACAAATGCCGGAGCTCAGTGTTAAAGCAGGAGCTGAGCTGTGACAGCTCCTGCTTTAAACGCCTATGTATTCAGCTCATCGGCGTCCGTAGAGTTACTGATATGTGAGACCTTTGGGGGTAATAGTAATGAAGATACTTTATTATTACCTCCATGTCTCTCACATATCAGTAACTCTTATGTGAGGTACACAAGGCTTAATGTGAGGGACATGATAGGGTTAACTGTTATTAATATGAGGCACATGAAGTTACTAAATTGTAATGCACAGGACCAGATTTTTTTTTATCCACAATTTGTCCTGGTATAGCGGTCAGCGGTGACAGTATTTAGTCCTGTAGGGGCCACTAAGGGACATAATACTGTGTGCAGGGGGCCACTATTGGGTATAATACTGTGTGCAGGGGCCACTATGGGACATAATACTGTGTGCAGGGGCCACTAAGGGACATAATACTGTGTGCAGGGGCCACTAAGGGACATAATACTGTGTGCAGGGGCCACTAAGGGACATAATACTGTGTGCAGGGGCCACTATGGGACATAATAGAGCACGCAGGAATGCGTAGGAGGGACTCGGTCGAGATCTTCGGTGTCGGGGGGGCCCCATGTCAAAAGTTCGCCACGGGGCCCCGCCATTCCTAGTTACGCCACTGTTCTCATCAATAACTGCACCTAAGTTTCACACATAGTCTGACCTTTGAAAAGTTGTCATTCCTAGAGATAAAGGTGGTGGATGTATAAGTTGCCATTTTGCTATTAAAGTGGTTGGCCAGTTTCAGACCAATATTGAGCAACAAATGTTATTGCTTGTACAATAGAAAGATGTACAATTTTCCAATATATTTCTGTATCAATTCCTCACAGTTTTCTAGATCTCTCCTTACTGTCATTCATTCTGTTACTTCTAGTGGATAAAACTCTGACCATGGTCATGTGATTTACGGTCCATGGTCATGTGATGAGCACACAGGTGCACAGCTGATTACTGGGCAGATGCCTGATTACTGTCCTGTGACTATAACAAGTGGCACCTGTGTGCTCATCACATGACCATGGACTGTAAATCACATGACCATGGTCAGAATTTCATCCACTAGAAGTAACAGAATGAATGACAGCAAGCATAAATCTCTGAGGAATTGATACAAAAAGTACATTAAAAAATTGTACAACTTTTTATTATACAAACCATAACATTTGTCTCTCAATATTGGTCTGAAACTGGCCAACCCCTTTAAGTGCTGACCTTCAACCATGAGAACTTCCATTTTGGCTGGATTCAGCTTTAGCCAGTTGGCATTCTTCCATTCTTGTAGTGCAGTTAGCGTGAATATATGGCTGGAGATGGGTCACTGACACCAGACTTGTAGGATATGTATAGTTGCATATCATCTGCATAGCAGTGATAGGCCAGGCCATGATTCTGTATTAATTTGTCTCCTGGAAGCATGTAAATTGCAAACAGCATTGGGGATAACACCGAGCCCTGTGCAACTCCATATTTTTAGGGGACTGGTGGTGCCTATGATGAGCCAAGAGATACTCTTTGTGGTCTGTCTGTCAGGAAGGAACTAAACCGCTGAAGATCAGTACCATCAATTCCACAAAACTCCTGAAGTTATCAACTTATGGGCCTGGAAAAGAAGTTGCGAAAAGGAAGGTGATGCTCTGTCATAGGAATTTTTTAAACATATCCCAATAAGCAAACAATAAGGTCTATCTAGAGTAGAGCACTGATAAACTCTCACTACAAAGTTTGTTACTGGCTTCCAGAAGAATTGGATTCCTGGGCAAGTCCACTCAACATATATAAGATCAGCTCCAGCCTTAGCACATCTATAACAGTTGGATCAAAAATAACTGAGATATATAGTGCATTTCTTTATTCCTCCTTTCTTGACTATATCCAGCAAGGAAATTGACATGAGCAGATTGGTATGATAAATCCAGGTCCCATTGGAGCTCAAGGAATGTGTTAAATGGGCTAAAATTAATTTGAGTAATAAATCTGAGCCTTGCTGTTCACCGACATTCCGACCTTATACCATACCTCCTGAGTAAGTTGAAGTGTGGGAAATACAGAGCCTCAAATTCCCAATGGTCCTGTCTATAGTGTTGCCAAAAGGTTAGGCATCTCTAGAACATAACAGATCAATTCTTGACTGCTGAGTCTGGGAAAAAAGACATACAACACATAGAGGGCTGGGGAGAGGTCCAAGGCCTGACATCTTCAACACGAACACAAAGATATTAACATCTGATATCACTATTTTTCTGTATACTATTTTCAAGAAGACCAATAAATGACCAACTTTTTATAAGAAATCACTGACAAACTGTATTGTACACACGCGTAGGAATTCCACCCTTCATTATTATTTTTTAAAACAACCATTTTACAGATTCTGATCACCTGATCATACTTTATACCAAATGTGATGCTGAAGTAAGGCTCTATGGAACATAAAATAAGAAGAGCTACCAGCGCTAGTAGCACAGAAATTTCTATGTTGAAAATGATAGACAGAATCTGAACTTTCAATTTTGGAAAGCAAGTTAAATTTGGCATGCTGAAAATAGAAGAATGTTGATAGAATATATACTAGGTTTGGAAACAGTATGAATAATGTAATGTTTCTGCTTCAATTTATTATTATTGATACAACAGATTTCAAGGTCAAGCTTTGCCCCAAGGGGTCACTTTAAAGTGTACCTCCAATTATAAAATGACTTTTCATAAATGAGTAGTACAGGTATATATAATGAACTCTGTAATATATCTTATTTCCATCTTTTCTTATCAAGCTGAGTTACTTTTTACATACAGGTATTAGTCTAAACATATACAAATAACTGCAGCTGCTCTGCTATTCTGTAAGTAAAGGAACTTTGTTAACATTCCTATTTCTCAAGGTATGAGTCTACCACTAGGCAGAATGAGGCAATACATTAAACAACAGTCTCTCCCTTACCCTCTCAATAGAGTTGTGAGTTTGAGGTGAATATGCAGATGGAAACTAAGAAACAGTGAAGAAGAGGAGTAGGACAGTAGCCTAATAAGGGGAGAAGAAATTTACTTAATAAGATGTATTACAAACTTTATACACATTTATGTTTCTCTGTGCAAAACTAAATACATGTAATAAATGCCTATTTTGTAAGTAAAATTTCCATAAAGATCATCCATTAGTTTACACATAAATATATACTGTAAGAAGTGTGAAGATGCTGCACAATATACATGATTGTCCCATGTGAATTTATCTATCCTGTGTGTCTTTATCATTCCTTGATACAGTTGAGTTGCTCATGATCTGTAAATGATAAGGTTGAACACAGCCCACATTCATAGAAAACTCCATTTCCAAACAACAGTGGTTGAAAATGTCATGCTATTCCCATCTGGGTTTTGTAGAAAGAAGTAAAAATACATATCCAAAGGAAAAAAAAGTAAAATTAGCAATGGAAAAATTCTGACAAATGTTGACTATTGTTTTTACTCTTGTTTATTTAATATTCAAAGAGATAATTGAATTTGACTAGATAAATTAATCACAATAAATGAAAGAAAAAGTAAAAAAAGTTTCCAATAAACATGAACTCATAAACATGAATATCTTGTTACAAAACATTTTAATGTGAATAATTAGAGTAAATCTTTAGCAAAAATAGAGCAAAGAGAAAGTAGGGCAGTTTTATCCATTAGCAATCAAATTTCAATTAAAATTTCAATTTCAATTTTTCAGAGATCTGAAAATCAAAGTTGCAATCTTATTGGTTGCGATTAGCAGTTGCTCCCCATTTTCTGTAAAGGGTACCTGAGCTTTCCTGAACTGTATGAGCCATTACATGTACATTTCCTATTTTTTTTTTTTTTTTCTGTTGCTAATATCTCCATTATGGCTGCAGCACATTTTACATTTGTCCCTAGGCAGAGGATTGTACAATAATGAGCCATTTGCCCCCCTGCCCTATCCATTATTAGCACTAATGGTTTGTTTATGTTTAATTCTGCCAGAAATTAGCAAACAAAAATCTGAGATCCAGTGAAACAATGAACTGCAAATATATGGCAAATACATGCAGGCATGAAGAAACTAAAAAGATCGCTGATTGAAGAAGCACAGTGAGGAAAACTGCTTGCTGTCTGTGAATAATATCCCTTCTGTGATCACACAAGCAGCTAGAAGTAGATCTATAGAGGACTTTTTTATTTACATTGTAGTATGAGATATGTAAAATGTTCAATCCAACGCACAGAGAAAACATTTTGGAGATTGTAAGGAGAATGGGCTCCTTCCATTTACATTTACTGTGTTAAAAGAGAACAGAACCTCCACATTTTGTGAAGCCATCATGCATCTATTGACAGGACTTCCTTAGTAACATGGAATAAACTTCAAATTAGCTATAAGGGAGACAGCTAGAGGTAGGAACTTTAGAGAGGTTTTTAAGGCAGAAACGGCAATATTTTTAATTTAAGTGTATTGCATTTTGGTCCAGAATCACATTCTCTATTAAATGAGACTAAGTTGTCTGAAAAGTTAATGAACAATTAAATATCTTTTCCCTATTGTATTGTGTTTCTTAGCAAATTAGCTAAACAATTTAATATGATTGCCATTAATTCTAACCTTCTACCATTTCAAGTTTTATGACCTACAATAGAGAAAGGCAAAGAAAACCAAAAGGAAAGGAAAGGAAAGGAAAGGAAAGATGTAAAAGGAAAAGAAAAACTTAACGTAAATTTATTTTTAAGCAAACATACTTCATATCCAGTACTTAGGACCAACAGAAACCTCATGACTTTGAGATAGGTACATTTAAGGCAGCTTTCACATTGTCGGTGATTTGCATCAGTGATTGTGAGTGGAAAACTAAAAAGAGATGCAAATCTTTCCCCCATACATTATCTTTGTGTAATCTCCAGTCCTGGTTTAGGCTCATAATCACTGATACCAGGGCCATTTTAAAAAATGGTATGCTCAGAACGCTACCCCTATAAATAAATGCAGTGAATGCCAGGAGCTCCAGAGAAACCCTTAGGGCCCCTGCACATGGAATTTACGTGCGCGCATTTTAGAATAATACACATATATAGAATACACGTGTAAAAATAGAAGCCCCACTGACTTCAATGGAAATTTTTACACGTGTAAAAAACGCATCAAAAAACACGTCGCGTTTTTTGAGGCGTTTTTTTTACACGTGTAAAAATTTCCATTGAAGTCAATGGGACTGCTATGTTTATACATGTATTCTATACACGTGTATTATGCTAAAATGCGCACACGTAAATTCCGTGTGCACGGGCACTAAGGGTTTCTCTGGAGCTCCTGGCATTCTCTGCATTTATTTATAGGGGTAGCGTTCTGTTCTTTTATCATCCAACTGCCATGATGTATTGCTTTTCACTCAGAGCTGACTCACACTACCTCCTCCTCACTGCCCCTTCTTGTTTCCCAGCCCACTAATAAAGCTTATATGCTACAAAGCTGCCTCTTTGTGGTAACGTCTCCTTAATGAGACATAGTATCCTTTCTGAACCACAATTATGACTTCTCATCCGACCAACCAGTAGCTTGTGTCACACTAATAAGAGACAATAACCTCAAAGCAGCTGTATGTGGCTGGGTTTCTCTTTTGGAGGAGTTATCTTGGCTTGACTTTACTCCCAATTTATGTTACTAGGTTTTTTGAAAACCAGCCTTTATTCTACAGGGAGCTACCTTCCAAGAGGCAGCAGTAGAGCAAGTTCCATTTTTCTACTAAGGAGGGCTTATTTGCATATTCCCTACACAATCTAATAGATTTTTACTTTGCATATTAATTAATTAAAGCATTGTACATACTATAATGGCCAGTAAAAGGAAGAATAGAAAGACAGTATAAATTGACACCATCCATGAGAAAGATCTATAGGCTATCATATATATCTATATCTATATCATGCCTATATCATATCTATAGGTCATTCACCACTACTAGTCCACTACTAAAAGTTTGTCATGTCAGGTGAAAGCTTTGTTATAAATTATCCGGTGGTCTTTTACAGTTTACTGTGTAGCACAAAAGAATATTACAATATACGTATGGTAGCTAATTTATTTGGGTGAAATAGCACATCATAGGAAAAACACGTAATGTCAACTTCATCAGCCATGACACATTGAGATGAGTATGGTAAAATGTGTGACGAGAACATGCTGAACTCATTAAAATATATTCTATGGCTTGGATACCTTAACCTGTATTTCACTGCCATGTCACCTGACCAGTGCTGTTCACCTTTGTTTATTTGTTGCTTTTTATTTCCAAACTTAGTTAAGTGATCTGAAAATGACTGAAATCATTAACTAGAATTTTGTAAAGCCAGTTACACCACTAATTAGAAATATAATGATACAATTGTCAAAAGGCCTCGTGACATTGTTACCAGTAGATGTTGAATTAATAGTGCATTATGATGGCAAGGCAAAATCTAGGGCAAGTGGAAATACAGTGTCTGACAAACTGTACTGAAAATTGCCAGTAATTTAGTATTTGGGTCATTCAGTGTATAATAATTTTGAGCTAGAAATGTAACTATTCAGTACAAAAAGACTACAAATAAAAATGTGATTTCCCAACAAGTATTGTACTACGACAATCTATATCTAGGAATATGCATTAATATGGCTAACGTGTAAATGTGATGACTGTGACACTTTGTTTAATCTTAAAAATTTACTTTAAGTTGTGAGTTTTTATATCTTATTGGTGTTGCTTGATAGTGTCTTGGAATTTTTCAAGAGGAAATGTCCCTTTAAGGCTGCATTCACACTGAGTAACACTGGCGTTTTTTGTGCTTATTTTTGCACATAGCACCGCATTAACGCCGCGTTACGCCGCGTATACGCCACGTTTGCGCCGCACTATTTTGCGGTGGCGTTGCCCGGCGTTAACGCGGCGCTATGTGCAAAAATAAGCACAAAAAACGCCAGCGTTACTCACTGTGAATGCAGCCTAACCCCATAAAGTATTGAATGAACATTACTTGGGGATTGAGCTAAGTGTGTTACTGTTCACTCTGAGTAGAACACCTTCGATGACACTGTGTCTTTAAATGGCTCTAACTTTGGACCAAGATCAGGTCTCCTACACACTGATTACTTTAAAGTGTGAGTATATACATTTCCGCTTTAACCAGTGATATCTCAAAATCTATGGGCACCAAGTATGGGTACCAAGGACTTTTGTTCATGCTATTAACCCACCATTATCATTTAGAGACATACATGCCATTTAACCCCTTATATGCTGCGGTCAATGCTAACTACAACATCTAAGTTGTCGGAGTCCTGTTATCAGAATCCTGTATTTTGCTAATCTACCACTATTTCTCTCACTCTGGAATATTGGTGCACTTCTACTCCTCACCACTGGAGGCTGCTGTGTTCATCGTAGGAATTGCCTTATCTGACTGATCTGTACCAGTGTGAAGCCATCTTGTTTTCTGTTCTATTCATACCCATGAGGCTGTACAGTCCTTGCTCAAGTATTATGACTTGTTCCAGTCTCCTGCTCCTCACAACTGTCTTTCCCAAACTGTTCCTACTCCTTACTGTATTACCCTTGCGATCTACACTTCAAGCTGCACCTCGTACTACTACTCTTCAATACCTATCTGCACCTGACTTATTCCATCTGGCCACTGGATTCTAGCCGTGTATACCAGTATTGTAAAATAAGTTGTTTTACAGAAAAAAAACAACAGACTTTTTCACCTTCTGGTTAATGAAAAAAAACAAAAACAAAATTGGTATATCCACATCCGTAACAACACCTAAAATATAAAAAAAATATTCTATTATGTATCTGAAATTAAAAAAGTGACTTTCCAAAAGTTTTCTGTACAATATCCTATAGGTATATGACTATGTAAGGTGATGCAAATGTACACCTTGAGGGAGCCGTTTTCTCATAGGGTTTACTGGTTAGTTACCTGAGTGGGGATGGGGAGCCCATTTGTACGACAAGACCATACAGGAACGTTGGAAATGACCAGAAGAAGGAACCTGAATCTGAAGGAGCTTCAAGTGGTGTACCTTGCCTTGTGTCACTTCGCCCCTCTCCTCAAGGGGAGGGCAGTCAAAGTCCGGTCGGACAATATGACCATGGTGATATACATCAACATGCAAGGGGGCACCAGGTCTCCACCCCTCTTGAGAATCACAAACTTAATCTTCACTTGGCCAGAGAAAAACCTGTCCCATCTACCCACTGTTCACATCAAGGGCTTCAAGGGCTACCTGAACATATTAGCAGATCAGTTGAGTCGGGGTATTACCGTATCCAGAGAATGGTCTCTACATCCAGACGTGTTTCAACAGATCGTCCAAAGATGGGGTCTCCCAGAGGTCGATCTTATGACGACCTGACTCAACGCCAAGGTGGAAACCTTCTGCTCTCTGTACCAGGAGGACAATCCCTTGATAGTGGATGCCCTGTTGATCCCATGGAGTTTCAGGCTGGTATACATTTTCCCTCCAGTTCCCATCATACCCAGGGTATTGATGAAGATAAGACAGGACCAATTCTCGGGAATCACCATAATCCCGTTCTGGCCGAAAAGGACTTGGTTTGCCCAGCTCATGCGGATGAGTCAAGGGGTTTACTGGAGGCTTCCCCCTCTCCAGACCTGGTAACTCAAGGAGAGCTGGCCTGCCAGTATCTGAGAATATTCAACCTGACAGCCTGGAGGTTGACCAGTTCCTATTAAGGAATTGCGGACTCTCAAGAGCCGTCCTGAAGACACTTACATGTGCCCGGGCGGAATCAACTAACAAAAATTACCGTAATATATTTAATTCCTGGGGCCGGGAACATGTGGTGGACTCCTTAGATCCCCAGTTGAGGCGATCCTGGACTTCCTTCAGGATGGGCTAGACAAAGGGCTCTCTGTTGCCACCCTGAAGGTACACGTAGCTGCTTTGTCTGCCTATCTGGGGAGGCGTCTATCTCAATACTCTCTAATAAGCACCTTTTTAAAGGGTGCTCGGAGGTTGAGACCAGCAGTCACTGTTCCCGTCCACAAATTGGACCTCAGTACGGTCCTGACAGCACTATATGAAGACCCTTTTGAGCCGCTAGAAGACGCAGAGCTGAAGTTCCTCACCTTTAAAACAGCTTTCCTCCTGGCCATAACATTGGCCAAGAGGGTAGGTGAGTTGCAGGCATTCTCCTCTGAAGAACCTTACACCATTTTATTCAAGGATAGAGTCCAGCTCAGGTACCTCCCTGGATTTAGGGATAAGGTGCCTTCTATTTCCAACATGGAGTAGTTGGTTACGTTACCGGTGTACCACCCATCTCCGTCTTCAGCAGATGAAATCAGATACCGTACCTTGGATTTATCCAGATGTCTGAGGATCTATATAGAGCACACTCGCCCCTTCAGGAAAGCAGAAAACCTCCTCATCAACTTCATAGGAAGACAGAGGGGCCTCAAGGCATCTAAACCCACCATATCCAGGTAGGTGAAGGAGGCTATTAAAACTGCCTTTTCAGCTCAGAGTCTGCCTCCACCTGCCTTCCTGAGAGCACATTCTATGAGGTCGGTGGCGACCTCATGGGCCGAGAAGCGGGCTTTGCCTCTAGAGCAAATCTGCGCCACTGCTGCATGGTCCTCAGACTCCACTTTTACCAAACACTACAGATTATGTAGCCGTTCTGCAGAAGCCTCCGCCTTCGGGCGTGCAGTATTAAGCTCGGTTGAGCGACAAAACCCGCCCTAGGGGATTACTTGATATCTCCCCGTATTGTGCCGCTGGTGGGAGGGAATGGATGATTATGTAGATAATCTGTTTTCCCTTAGTCCCAACATCGTCTGTATATTATATTCTTGTACTAGCACATGGGTGGAGGATCTCAGTGCTCTTTTATAGGGGCCAGCCATGTGTAATTTATTTGGGTAATTAATAATTCCGCCTGTCCTACCAGCACACAGGGGCAGAAAATACCCTGTATTGTGCCACTGTTGGGACTAAGGGAAAACAGATTACCTACATAATCATCCATTCCCATGACAGGCCTGGGAGCCTTCAGAAGGCTCCTGGCTGCAATAGGAACTGGGGGAGCCGGCTTGCAACAAAGGAGGTATAGGGCTGGTCAGCATTTTTTTTTATTTAACTTGGTGGTGGTGGTGGTGGTGGGGGGTATCTGATCAATGCTCAGGATCAGAGTGGACTTTGCTGATCGGGTCTCTGCTTTAGATTGCATTGCATAATGGCTGCCCTCTGTAAAGATTTGACATCTGCGGTAATAAACTACTTACTACTGTAAATTCAGTATGTGTGAGATGCCACATATCCAAAGAAAGAAATTCAATTATACATGTATTAGTCCATGTGCATACATGAAGTAGCATAATATTAAAATGGTTGTCCAGAAATTTTTTTATTTATGGCCTTTCCTTAGGAGATATCTTGTCAAAGAAGACTACAAAAGCCAGTAAATTTTACTGAAAAAGTTGTCATAGTCTTTTCCACAGTGTAGATAATGCGGTATGTGTAATGTTAAACTTTGCTGTATCTATATGTGTAGTTATTATACATTGCGCTATATTTCAGGCAAAGTAAAGTCCACAAACGTATTGTACATCTGGGGATCATCAATTGCAACCCATTGTGCTAGGGGCAGGAGAAATATCCTATATAGTGTTATCAACACAAAAGAACATTCTGAGACATTTCTACCACATGCTGAAAAGTTTAAAAACAATACCTATTAAAAGATGTTGAAATTGTGTTCAAGGTGTTGAAATGTTTTTTTTTTTCTCAACTCCAATCTGTTCTGACTTTAAGGCCTATACAAAGTTGTGAACAGAAAAGTAAAAAGTTATAGCTTTTGAAAGGTGGGAAGTGAAAAATGAGAATGCAAAAAATATCAAATGGCTGTAGTGGAAAGACATAAAGTCCTTCTTCAAAAGATTCCATACCTACTATACTCTCCCAGCTCATCCCACAGCAGCCAGTATCACAGCAGAGGCAGCAGCCAGCTTTCCTGTGCACATGGAACACAGTGCACAGCATTCAGCTGGCTGCAATGCCCACAAAGTGAGGCTCCCTGGCAACTGCCGGCAGCCTCACTAAGCCCCACCCACCACTTCCGCCGCCACGATCAACAGCAGCACCAGCGCTGCTATGAAGATGGGGAAGGTAAGTAGCCTACCTCCCCCTCCCTTCGCCTAACATCCTGCATGTCCTCCTCCTGTTGTCCCCCGCTCCATAAGACACCCCCCGAAAATAAGACATGTCTTATATTTAGGACGATAATTTACTGTCTTATTTTCGGGGAAACATGGTAGATAAAGAAACAATCAAGTATTATTATTATTTTTTTTTTTTGAATGAGTGTTAGAACTTTTCCTTGGATGTCCCTGAAGTCTAAAACAGTGTTTGTGCCATGAAGTTAGTGGATTTTACTGGATGGGGTGAGTTGATTTAAATGTTTTGTTTTCTGTGTTTACATTTATTTTTAGGATATATGAGGTGTGGGGGAGATAGGCTCAGCGGTAGCAGCAGCGGACCCAGACAGTCAGAGACAGACACCAAAATCAGTTTGAACAGGGTTTTACCCCTGTGCGTTTATTTTGCAAAAAGGTTTAAAGGTGCTGGCAAACAAAATAAACAGGCCTTTACTTCAGGCAAAAACAAACACAAATACCTGCCCGGCTAGGCGACTAACTATACAGAAGCACTCTGTCTATACGTGTGGCTTGCTTCAACCACACGGACAAAACAAATCAACAAAAATACAAGCTGTGAAGCACCCACTGGTCTCACCAGTTTTCAGTTAGATGGACAGGACCTGGCTCCACCACTCTCCCCCAGGAACTGCCCAGGACAGAAGTCTGGAGAGGCTTTATAGGCCTGTGATTAGGCCTAACTGCTCCCACCTGTACATGAAGGCTCCTTCCTACAGTGGGATGAGAAGGGGTTAATACAGCCATATGCTTTACTATAGCTCTTGAAGCCCTCACTCACCAGACATATGAGAGGACTCTGGGGGAGATATAGCGTCCTTCCAGGACTTTTCCTGTCACTTTCTTACATACCCTCCCCCTTTGTTCTAACCTATAGGGCGAACACCTTTCGCCACCATGCAATGTGTCCTGGATAAAGCATCTGCATTCCCCTGTAATTTCCCGGATCGGTGTTCGACCTTAAATTTAAAATTTTGCAAGGTAAGGAACCATCTCGTAACCCGGGCATTTCTCTCTTTAGCCTGAGACATCCATGTGAGAGGGGAGTGGTCAGTAATCAACCGAAACTGTCGGCCTAGCAAATAATATCGTAGGGACTCCAGAGCCCATTTGATGGCCAAACACTCCCTTTCTACAATACTGTAATTTTTCTCTGCGTGAGTGAGCTTTCGACTCAGGTATGTGACTGGATGTTCCTCACCTTCAATCACCTGTGAAAGGACTGCCCCTAACCCTACATCTGAGGCATCAGTCTGTACCACAAACTCTTTGGCATAATTTGGAGTGACCAAGACCGGTTGTATACAAAGGACCGATTTTAACTTTTGGAATGCCCCCTCAGCTCCTTCACTCCATTTGATGAGGCCAGTTCTCCCTCCCTTGGTCAGGTCAGTCAGGGGAGCTGCAATGGAGGCAAAATTGGGTATGAACCTCCTATAGTACCCCACAATTCCCAGGAAAGCCCTCACCTGCTTTTTACTTACGGGACGGGGCCAATTCTGGATAGCCTCTACTTTATTCACCTGGGGTTTGATTACTCCTCGTCCTATTGTGTACCCCAAATACCGGGCTTCCTCAAGGCCCAAAGTGCACTTTTTGGGGTTAGCAGTTAATCCGGCTGCCCGAAGCGAATCTAGTACCGCTTGGACCTTCGGCAAGTGGCTCCCCCAATCAGGGCTGAAAATGACAATATCGTCAAGGTAGGCTGAAGCATACCTGCGATGTGGCTTGAGGATTTTGTCCATCAACCGTTGAAAGGTGGCGGGAGCACCATGTAATCCGAAAGGCATAGTTACGTACTGGAAGAGCCCATCTGGGGTGGCAAATGCAGTTTTCTCTTTAGCACTTTCCGTAAGCGGCACCTGCCAATACCCTTTTGTTAAATCGAGAGTCGAGAAGTACCTGGAAGTCCCTAACCTCTCGATCAGCTCGTCTACTCTGGGCATCGGATAGGCATCAAACTTTGAATTTTCATTTAATTTACGGAAATCGTTACAAAATCTGATGGTACCATCGGGTTTGGGAATCAGGACAATAGGATTTGACCACGCACTTTTTGACTCTTCAATGACCCCAAGAGCTAACATATCGTTAACCTCTTTTGTTATGGCCTGTCTACGAGCTTCAGGTACACGGTAGGGCTTCAGACTGATTCGTACCTGCGGCTCGGTTACAATGTCATGCTCTATTAGATTAGTATGCCCAGGTGTCTCAGAAAATACATCAGTGTTTCTTTGTACAAGTTCCTTTGTCTCTTGGGCCTGCACCTTAGACAGAGTCACCCCTATCTGTACATCAGGACAATGATTACCAATTGCACCTCTGACTTTAGTGGCAATTTCTCTAGGGGTACTTAGAGCCGACAAGGATTCCCTCTCTTTCCAGGGTTTTAACAGATTCACATGGTAGATCTGTTCAGGTTTCCTCCTGCCTGGTTGGAAGACCTTGTAGTTTACATTTCCCACTTTTTCAATTATCTCATATGGACCTTGCCACTTGGCTAGAAATTTACTCTCTACAGTGGGTACGAGCACTAACACCCGGTCACCTGGGTTAAAGGATCTGAGCTGAGCCTTTCGGTTATAAACACGGCTTTGTGCCAACTGAGCATGCTCCATGTGCTCCTTTACGATGGGCATTACTGCGGCAATTCGGTCTTGCATTTGGGTTATGTCCTCTATAACGCTACGGTAGGGAGTGGGTTCCTGTTCCCAAGTTTCCCGAGCAATATCTAATAGACCCCTTGGATGTCTTCCATACACTAGCTCGAAGGGAGAGAATCCGGTGGATGACTGGGGTACCTCTCGGATGGCAAACATTAAATATGGCAGCAAACAATCCCAGTCCTTACCATCCTTGCTAACCACCCTCTTCAACATTCCTTTAAGGGTCTTATTAAACCTCTCAACTAGGCCATCGGTCTGGGGGTGGTAGACAGAGGTTCTCAAGTGCTTAATACCCAGGAGCTTACACATTTCCTTTGTAATTTTGGACATAAAGGGGGTACCTTGATCCGTCAGGATCTCTTTAGGGATACCAGTCCGGGAAAACATATAAAACAACTCCTTGGCGATTAGCTTTGCTGAGGTATGTCTGAGGGGCACGGCCTCAGGGTATCGGGTAGCATAATCTACTACGACCAATATGTACTGATGTCCCCTAGCCGATTTCACCAGGGGTCCCACCAAATCCATAGCGATACGCTCAAAGGGCACCTCTATAATTGGGAGGGGTACTAATGGACTCCTGAAGTGGGAGACTGGTGCAGTCAATTGGCACACTGGACAGGAGCTACAGTAATCTCGTACATGCCTGTCCACCCCCGGCCAATAGAAACGTTGTAATATACGTTCCTTAGTTTTCTCATACCCCAAATGTCCTCCCAGTGCATGCTTATGGGCTAGATCTAGAACCACTTTTTGGAAGGGTTGGGGTACCAACAATTGCTCAATAACATTATCTCTTATTTTGCTTACCCTATACAGTAAATCTTGGTTCATAGCAAAATAAGGAAATTCTTGATCAGCCCCTGGATATTGGGACTGACCATTTATCACCTTTACATTTTCTCGTGCCCGAGACAAGTGTGGGTCCCTGAGTTGGGCAGTACCAAAATTGTCATGGGACACCTCAAGTTCTGGTAGGTCAGACACCTCCTGCTGACCTTCAGTGTCACCAGCTAACACAGTAAGAGGCGAGCTAGTTTCTTCTGGGACAGCGGCTATTGCTGGCCCACCACAGTCCGGGTCGAAAGGTTCAGGATCCATTTTCGGCAACCTTTCACACCCATCCTGCCCTTTATCTTGGTTTTTCCACAGGCTCCAGAACCCAGGAAAATCTCTTCCAAGAATGACACTGTGGAACAGGCTCTGCACTACACCGACCTGGTGACGGACTACCCCACAGGTAGTCTCGATGGGGACTTCGGCTATTGGGTACTTTCTGATGTCACCATGAATGCCACCGTACGTCCATTGTATTGCACAGAGTTGCACGTATCAGGGTCACCACACTACCAGAGTCCATGAGAGCAGACACAGACTGTCCTCCCACAGTTACCACACACATTGGAGGATCCTCATCCGTCAGCAGTTCGGCTAAACAGGCAGGTTGAGAAAACAGCGAGACTTGCCGGACACTGCTACAGTCCATTGGCTCACTGGTCAGAGGGCAACGTGCAGCCACATGTCCCATCTCATGGCACCGCCAGCACCGTAAATGGGATTGGTCGCCATTTTGCGTTTTGAATCTAGGGAACATGGTTCCGGCTGCCTGCTCCCCGGGTATACAACCTTCCAGTCCAATCCTCCTCACACCCCTATTGGTGGGTATGATCCTGCCAGATTTCGGGGAGGTTGGCCGGGAGGGTGTCTGGAGGAGTTCCTCAGTGGCCCGATATCTCTCCACCAGGCAAACCAGCTCCTCTGCCGTCGTGGGCCCTGCTTGGCCAACCCAGCGTTGGATTTTAGGAGGAAGGGAGCGGGTGTACTTGTCCAGCACTACCCGTTCTACCATCTTGGCAGGGGACGCTTCTTCTGGCTGGAGCCACTTTTTCACCAGGTAGACCAAGTCATGCATTTGAGACCTGGGTGGGAGACTTTCAGAAAAAGTCCAGTGATGTACCCTTCCGGCTCGTACATGCATGTTTACTCCAAGTCGGGCTAGGATTTCTCCTCTCAGCTTGGTATAGTCCCTGGCGTCGGTCTCACACAGATCATAATACGCCTTTTGTGGCTCCCCGGTTAAAAAAGGCGCCACGACATCTGCCCACTGTTCTCTTGGCAGCTTTTCTCGTTCTGCAACCCGCTCAAAAACATGTAAATACGCTTCCACGTCGTCTGTGGATGTCATCTTTTGTAGCGAACTCTGTACAGCAGCTCGTGCAGTGGGTCTCACCTCTTGGGTCACAGCAGCAGACTCTGTCTCCGGTTTTTGAGCAGCCAAGGCCTCACTTAACGCAGCCAACTGCTTCATGAACATCACATTCATCTCTTGCTGCCATTTTTCAGAGGCCTCCATTGCACGCTGTTGTCGCCTTTCAGCAGCCATCTGGGCCTGTCCAAGCAGCTTAACCAGGTCTTCCATTGCAGCCGCGTTTGTGCTTTGTTCTCCCACCGCCTTCACCCAGGACATCAGGTGATAGAGCGAGGAAAAAAAAAAAAGGTATCTGTCTCTTTAAGAGCTGTTTTAAACTGGGCTTGCCCGCATCCGAAGCACCAAATGTGGGGGAGATAGGTTCAGCGGTAGCAGCAGCGGACCCAGACAGTCAGAGACAGACACCAAAATCAGTTTGAACAGGGTTTTACCCCTGTGCGTTTATTTTGCAAAAAGGTTTAAAGGTGCTGGCAAACAAAATAAACAGGCCTTTACTTCAGGCAAAAACAAACACAAATACCTGCCCGGCTAGGCGACTACCTACACAGATGCACTCTGTCTATACGTGTGGCTTGCTTCAACCACACGGACAAAACAAATCAACAAAAATACAAGCTGTGAAGCACCCACTGGTCTCACCAGTTTTCAGTTAGATGGACAGGACCTGGCTCCACCACTCTCCCCCAGGAACTGCCCAGGACAGAAGTCTGGAGAGGCTTTATAGGCCTGTGATTAGGCCTAACTGCTCCCACCTGTACATGAAGGCTCCTTCCTACAGTGGGATGAGAAGGGGTTAATACAGCCATATGCTTTACTACAGCTCTTGAAGCCCTCACTCACCAGACATATGAGAGGACTCTGGGGGAGATATAGCGTCCTTCCAGGACTTTTCCTGTCACTTTCTTACAGAGGAAATATGCAAATATGGGAAAGGTTCATAGCATATCTCAATGTAAAGTAAAACTTGGTTACCCAATATAACTGTTCAGATTTCATACTTGAACAGTTATCATCAGGTTTTCCCCTACATTTTATAGCTCGGAATATGTTTACATCACATTTATAGACTGCATTTGGCATATATGCTAAATTTATGCATAAGGGTCTATTCACCAATGGTACTAGATAGAGTCCTTTTGATATACAACAAAAATATGTACACCATGAGGTATATACATAATTCTTACCTGGGAACATATTGGTGATGTTTTCAGCTGTATGCCTATTGCTGGTGATTCCAACCGTGTTATTTGCAGTGACTTGTAGGCCGTGGCCTCACGGTATGGAAACTCCACGATTTGCCCGTGGCGGAAATGCATTTCACAGTAAGGGCAAAGTGGATGGAATTCTAGCGAATCCCATGCCTATTTTCTGGTGAAAACCATGGTGTGGGCGCACTGTGATTTCCAAAACTGGCACGG
This sequence comes from Leptodactylus fuscus, assembly GCF_031893055.1. Lineage (NCBI taxonomy): Eukaryota > Metazoa > Chordata > Amphibia > Anura > Leptodactylidae > Leptodactylus > Leptodactylus fuscus. The sequence continues at coordinate 246,090,009 of NC_134265.1, forward strand.
TTTTGGAAATCACAGCATATCTATTATACCTATGGAAACGCTGACGGTTTCCCGTAGGTATAATTGTAACAGAAAATCCATGGAGGAAAACTCTGCAAACTTTCTGTCTAAAGTGCTGCAGGAAGAACCACAATGCTTTGCTGCCACGGTTTTTCCGGCAGAGCTTTCTTTGTTATGGGACATCCCAAGGGGCCTTAGCCTTAAACTGTAGCTCCAGTTGTAAACAACTTTTCATGGATTAATAGTACATTTTGATATAAGAAATTTATTTTGGAAGTGGACAGCACCTGGATGATGCCACGAGTGTCTTCCTTGATGGACTCACCTCATTGGGGCTTCCGATATGTTCCAAAGGCATGGAGCAGGATAGGATTTGCTCTATATTTATCAAAACACAATGGAGCCTTGGATACCCCCTCGAGATTGTCTCGACCTACTCACTTGGTCATATTCATTGTCATAAAATGACCTATTTTTTAAACAAGTTTTATGTTAAACATATTTTTAAAGATTTTTTTTCAATTGTTTTCATGTTAAAATCTATACATAACAAAATTCCTAAAAATCCAGCTGCAGCATTATTTTAGTGTCTTTGTTAGCTGTGTCTTCTTCACCTCTCCCTTCTTCATAAACTAATATGTAGAAAGTAATACTAGGTTCCCACTAGCATCACCTCTGCACTGTTCTGATACATCAGAGGACCAAAATGATAGAGAGGTAAACCACTAAAATAGTGGTAGCACACAGAATCCGATGGACCCCATTGATTGTAATGGAATCTGTCGGTTGTCTGTCATTTAAAACTAAAACCAGCGAGGAAGAAGTCTTCCATGCAAGACTCTTTTCTCCACTGATTTTCAGGCAGACATTACAATGGACACCCCAATGCAAATATGAATGTCAACTGAAAAATGGAGATGAAAACATATTTCTTTACCTCCCTCTTGTAATGGATATTGGGTTATTTATGGCGGACGATCAGGAGCTGAAGGGCCACCATAGCCACTGGGTCTCTGCTGTATTATAGAGCAGAGACCTGGCGCTAATTTCGCCAACGCCGAAAACAAGATCTGGGGCTGGCGTTCCGTTCCCATGACAGCTGGGGGGAAGGGGGGGAGTCAAAAATGAAAATAGAAAAATGCCACCAGTGGGAATGGGTTAATAAGCTATTTTACAAAGTTTCATATATTAACCTGTACTATTCATGTATGCAAAAGTGTCTGTAACTGGAAGAATGCTTTAACCCCTTCGCTGCCAGGCACGTACACTGTACGTGCTCCCAAGGTGGCACTTCAGTAGCGGAGGACGTACTTAGTACGTCCTCCCTACTAATGCCGATAACTCTGGACTGCATCAACATATCTTGATGCTTTAAAATGCATTTTAAAGAAGAGTCTCTCATCTCTAAAATGATACCAGGGACTTGATGATTTTACTTACAGTTTTGTAGTGATTCACTGTTGAAAACACTATTTGGCATTGAGATCCAACTGCAGATCTCAATTCCCGACAGCGGTTCAACAGTGAATTTCTCCAAAAATGTACATCCAATCATCGAGTTTCTGATATCATTTTAAAGATGAGATTCTCCTCTTTAAAATGCAATTAAAAGCATCAAGATATGTTGATGCAGTCCAAAGATATAGAGCTCCAAAGTGTCCCCCCCCCTCCTGTCTAAGCAAGCAATTTGCGATCTAACAAGAAAGGAAGAGGGACATGGAGCAGCCCAGCAGAGAGAGAGAGAGAGAGAGAGACACACAGAAACGATCTCTCTCTCTCTGCATAACTTGTATGTGACAGCAGGAGGGGGGTGGCAGGGACTCTATTGTCCCTATTAACCCTTATCCTGCCAATCAGAGCGTATACTATACATTTGTCTCTGGTTGTCACATACAGTTATAATGTAATTCCCCCCTGAGCTTTACTAGTGGGGTATTCTTATGTTATACCTCCTGAACATAAGCAAGAAGTTTATTGGCGCTGTGACCCAGACGTTTACCATTGTCCAGGTCGCCAACGAAAAAAAAAAAGTCGCACCAAACACTTACACAACATATACATAAAGTCGCAAATAAAGTTTACATTTCACCCAATCCCTGTCCTGTCTATACCTGAGCTTTCTACAGTAAAATACGTCTCTAGTGATGTCCGTTACACGCTAAAATAATAGTAATAACGATTATCACTAGAGATGAATGTATAGATTGCTAAAATTATTATAGGGGGATGGAAAATAACATTTTTATGTAAAGTCCTATTTAATTTGCATGCACAAAATGGGATGGCGCATTTCAGCGATTTTGGCGATTCTGGCGATTCTTTAACACCCGCCCCTGTAAATATATACATGTGTGGTATGTATGAACTCCTCACATATTGCAGTTTTATGGACAGTACATTATGTTTGCAGAAAGGGATTTCTTGAGCCGCACTTTAGTGGCAAATTTGAATTTTTGCGCAATTTTTACTAGCAATCTCTGCGGCAAAGTTGAATGAAGGTGGTTGTATATATAAACTATTAAATTGTGTTTTTATATACGGTATGCTGTGTACTCTGAAAAAAGTTAGATTTTGGTATCACAGTCACAGTTTGGTAGGTGCAGTATAGCTTTTTAACATATTAGTGAACAACAGCAAAATCCTGCTTGTCTTCTGTATTCGTGTTTTTGGGAGTCCGAGCTCTTGTTGTAGTTGATGTTTGCGGTACATATAGTATATATACACATTGTATATACCATAAGCTATTATTTTAAAAGTATTTTGTATATGAATGTGAGATTGAACATGAGTTTTAGGTGCAAATATGTGTTTTAGCGTATTTTTTCAAAAAATTATTTGTGTTGGTCGCAAAGTTGCATGAAGGTGGATGTGGCTATCGATGACCCATTAAGACATTTGTAATCTTCAGATTGTCTACTTTCAAAAAATATATAGGGTTTAGGGGTTCACTTACTTTTCATGGTGTGTAATCCCTACATTTTATAGGATGATACTTTTTTTAACATTTCCAGCTTCAAAGCAGAATTTTGTTCCTTCCAGTTCTAGCGATTTTCTGAAGACACGTGCATGTGGGTTCAGGCCATAGTGATATGTATGAACTCTGCACATGTTGAACTCTTATTTTTAGGAGGTTTGGTGCATTTAATTTTTTGTTTGGTTTCCACTTTTAACAACTAATATACATTTATTTGCAAAATTGCATGGAGGTGCCTGTTCGTATACAGTACCAAGTGGCATTCTGACAATGCTGCAGGTGTCTACTTTAAGAAAATATATAGGTATGGGGGGGGGGTGGATGCTTTTTTAATGTTGCAATTTAGGTTTGATTTGTCCATCTCAAAACTGTGAAAATTGCTCTGGCTACTGGAGGTGCAAAATTTCCAGAGACCCTTGGCAGCGAAAAGGTTAAACACTATATATACTAGTATATCAAAGGGCACATGCTTATAGTTAGCCACATAGAAAGTCTGTATACATACTGCTATGTAAAATAGAATATTCAACATGAAGTTGTGTGAATATCTATGATAAAGTTGTCATACATTTTTTAAAGCAAGAACTTAACACTTCAAAGGGAAGAACAAGAACTATTATTGTATATGTGTTCAGCTGAGGACATTTACTGTAAAGCTTCTGATTAGCTAGTGTCTATGTCTGAATACATTAAACTGCACATTTCTTAAAGAATGTTATATAATACAACTGTATGAAAATTATTCCTATGATTAATGGAAACATTCTGTATTGAATTAGCATGTTCTTGAGCATAAGCTCCGGTGTAATCCTTTTTATGCTTTCACTCTCATCTTATGTGACGTTAGGTCCTATCAAACTAGCACAAAAAAAGATCCATATGCAATATAAGTTTCATTACTGAGGAATGACCAACTATAGAGGTAGCAGAGCTAAATTATCATTTAACACAGTTCATTGTAAAATAATTATGTGTAATCTTTAGTACACTGGGAGCCATACTTAGTGATATAGGGCTCTTTATTGTGTATGTTTATGGATCTCTAAGGCCTTTTATGGAAGTATTCTTCCTTAGAGGTAAGCTATAAAATGACGATACAGTGATTGGAGGCTACCTTGGATAATACTTGTACTACACACTTGCACTATGGACCCATTCAGGATACATGTACCTAGCTTTCTATGTGCATGTGCCTTATGGTGACTCAGAAGTATTATATCAAACAAAATAAGGCCCGGTTCACATCTGCGTTCGGTATTCCGGGAGCCCACTTGGGGACTTCCCGAATGGAATACCGAACGCATTTAGAAGGGGTGAGGTTATGAAAGCACATGGACCCCATAGATTATAATGGGGTCTGTGTGTTTTCCACATGCTATCCTCATGGAACATGCAGAGAGAAAAGTACTTCATGAACTACTTTCCTCTCCACATGACTCGTGTGGACACCGCACGGAAAACACACGGACCCCATTATAGTCTATGCGATCTGTGAGCTTTCATAAGCCTACCGCTTGTTAATGCGTTCAGTATTCAGTTTGGGGGATCCCCAAGCAAACTCCCTTAATGGAATACCGAACGCAGATACGAACCAGGCCTAAGCAGTAAAATAACAGATTTAGTTCTTCTAAATGTTTTTTTTTTTTTTTTGCAAGTACTGACTGGCTAAATCAATTATTTGTCTCTGAATATTTGTTTTCACATGTTTATTGTTTCCCTTACTGTCAAAGGGGCTATATCAAAAGGGTTAATATTATTGTAAACTGAACTCTCCATAGCAATAATTGAAGAGCTGTTCTGCCTTTGTTGTAACTGTCCTAACCCCGTGTAGTGATTGAGAACTGGAGCACATCTAAGTGACTTGTTCCAGAAGCTAGATAGCATAGAATTTGCATCAGATATTGTCTATAAACATACTAATGCTTACTTACATCAATGTACAAAGAAATGAAAACGATGGGAAACATATGCAAAGCAGGAAATATTGCTCCTTTATTTTTTCAAGGTTACTTGTATAGTAATAACTATGCTGATGCAGATGCACTCCCTTATTTGTACATTTGTACAATGAGAATGTTCATGGCTCTAGATTATGCTGCAGCCTCAGGCTGCTGAAACAAATCCATAGTTTTGCACCCAAGGTTCACAGCAGACTTGTTCATTTTTGAGAATCATCATCAGCTACAGGGAAAATAAGAGTGTTCACCTTTACTAGATGTCATCACAGGAGATCAAAAGTAATATGTGATATTAAACAATCTAATTCTCTAAAAGTTTCCAAAAATTATAAAGCAAAAATTATAATATTTGATATAACAACTCATGATAGCTGAACCTTGTGAGAATTGTTTTGCAAGTATTTGCACATATTCACAATATTCAGTTATTTGATGACTGGCAATCCCTTGGAGATCAAGGAAACAATATTATTACTGTTCTGAAAATGTAAACTGTGCTTTATTCCTGTAGTATGGTATCACTATTTTATTTATGTATATGCTGTGATATTGCTATACGTATTCTCTCTCAAAAAATATACTCATTAGGGAGAGTGTACACCTACACAGGCGTATAATCCCCGCATTATGTTATTAGGCTCACTAAATGAGTCATTAGGGAGAGTGTGTGCCTACATAGGTGTACGGAGATTTACAAGTCATTCCTGCTCTGCTAGGGATTCTGGGTAAAAAATATGCAAATCTATTCTCCAGAATGTAATTAGAAGAACAGTGCCTCTGTATGCTGCCCTCTAGGGACAGCCCCCTTAACATTATGCATGACTCATTTAATAAGCCTACTGACATGATGCGGAGTTTATTGCCAAATTAGTATTTCTATTCCAAAAGGAACAGATTCCGAGCTATGGACAGCGCTGTTTCGGTCTTTTGGACCTCCTCAGCATAGCGCAGCGATACTAATTTGGCAGAGTGAGAGACTATAGACCAGGGTCAGGGGATAATCCTACACATTAGGGAGAGTGTGTGTCGCCATGTTTTGACACGTGTAACTTTTTTGTTATGTGTATGGAACTGGGTAAGGCATTTTTTTATGGGGGACAATATGGTGTTTTCTGATGATTTGATCTCTTTTTAGTTCATTTTTTATAAGAGGCAAAGTGTTGAAAAAATCTCCATTTGGCCATTTTGATTTTTTTCCCCGCTACGCTGTGCTGGTACACCTAAAATGTTTATGTTTATTATTGTCTATTTATTTTTATACATGATCTAGGGAAAGAGGGGTGATTTCAACTTTTATGTTTTTTGCTTTTTTATAGTTTAAAATTTTTTTTTTTTATTATTTTTTTTTTAACTTTTATTTTCAGACCCCTTAGGGACCTTCGACCCTATGGGGTCTGATCATTCATACTATTCACTGCAATACTAATATATTGCAGTAAATAGAAGTGATATAATGACACGTCTGGGAGCCTTCAATATACTCCCAACTGTCATGGCAACTAATCGCCGCCCTCCAATGACAATCTGGAGGGCGTGATTGTTCAAAGATAGCAGCACTTATAGCAGCTGCAAACTTTAAATCCTGCGGTCGCATTTGACCGCAGCATCTGAAGTGTTAACAGCTGTGAGTGGTGTCGGCACTAATAGTAAATGCCTGGCAGTGTTTATACATGCATTTTTGAGTCCAGATTTAAGTTAATTCAAAAGGAATGCAATGTAAAAGAAGCATTTATACTGTGCATCTATTTTCAGCTGAATCTACTGCTGGCTTTGGCTCAAAACTCTAATTAAAAATATTCTCTAATAAGGAGCTCTTGTATGAGTCAGCTAATATAGTAGATAAGGTTGGATAAAGACTCAAGTCCAACCTATAAACCTAACAAGATGATCCGGGGGAAAGCAAAAAACTCCCATCAGGTGAACGGCCAGTGTCCATCAGAGAAAAAAAAAAAAAAGTTCTCGATTCCAAATATGAGGACTGAACTACGAATGTGTTGTCGGTCATTTTTCTGTGGCTGCTACACGAGCGAAGGCAGTCTCACCGGTAGAAAATGACAGGAAGATGCAGCAGAGAGGCGCGGCTGTAGAAGAAGGCCGTCGCTGGAGAGTCTTCAGGCAGCACAAGAGACTGCCCCCTGTGCTGTCTGGAGACTCTTTTACATACTGAGAAAACCGGGAATATCACTGGAACGGCAGCACAGAGAAGAATTCTAAAGGTGGGGAAGAATAGCCTTTCTTAAAGGGGCTCTATCAGCAAAATCATGCTGATAGAGCCCCACATATGCGTGAATAGCCTTTAAAAAGGCTATTCAGGCACCATAAAAGTTATAGTAAACTACCCCCCCACCCCCGTTTTAAAATAAAACACTAAAACAGAATGTGATAAACTTACCGAACGTGCACGGTGGGCGGGCATTCAGGGTGCGCGGTCTTCTTCATCCACGCCTCCTTTTCCTCCGATGTCCTCGGGTCCCGTCCTCCTCCGGCGCTCGCAAATTGACATTGCTTAAAAAAAATGGCCATTTTTTTGGATGAAGAAGACGGCGCACCCTGAATGTCCGCCCACCATGCACGTTCGGTAAGTTTATCACATTCTGTTTTAGGGTTTTATTTTAAAACGGGGGTGGGGGGGTAGTTTAATATAACTTTTACGGAGCCTGAATAGCCTTTTTAAAGGCTATTCACGCATATGTGGGGCACTATCAGCATGATTTTGCTGATAGAGCCCCTTTAAGGTAGTGGTAATCGTCAAATGTTGAGTCAGTGTTCTGTATGTTTCTCCTTCTCCTCCACCATTGTAACATGCAATTTACCATACTTTCTTTCTGTATTGTAAGCAATGTATTCTTCTTTATCTTCATATCTGACTCCTCTCCCATTATTTAGTAGATATGCGGCATCTGCTCATATTCCTAATAGTCCAAAACTTCCTCTTCTTCCTCTTTTTGATGAGTTTGATGAGAACTGCCAGTGTTTTCTGGATGTAGAGGTGTAAAACATGAGTGTTGGTGGAGGTAGTAAGCAGGAGGGGTGTTACTCATAGTTGTGCTAGGAGATGCACTAGGGAAATTTGGTTAGGAATTGTGAGAGCATACAAGAATCCCATTGCAGTGATCTTCCAGTGTGAAAGATGAAGACATTACTGTATCCAATGATGAGTCAACTGGGTCAGGGTGACAGAGAAGAAGAGGGTGGTAGCTGCAATAGTAAGAATTCCACCCAATGTACATCCTCAACTTTCAAAATACCTGACTGTAGTAGATCTAACATAAGCTCGGGTGGGGGCATTACTAGCAGATACATTTCCTCTGCTGATGGTTTTGATGGCAGCAGCTATGTGCGGTCATCTCCTGCATGAGAATTTTTTTGCACATTACCAAATAACAATTTGATGGCAAGGGGTTGGATCTATAAGCAGATAATCAGCTATGGGTATGAAGGCACACGTGTAGGAACTAGTTCTCTCTGTACTCACTTGAAAGAGTCACTGGCTCATTTGGCAAAATGAATTTGTAGTGGCAATAAGATATCAAGACCATTATATTCCTATTCTCCTTGAATGTCTTTGTATGCAGGTCACAGCCACACCTAGCACATGACCATCGTCATTATCATTTCTATCTGCTTCTCCTCCTCCTCCTCCAAATCAACATCTGTCATCATCCATAAAGAAATGTGTGTCCAGTACACAGCAATCTGCACCCAGTCTTCTGACTGGTCTGCAACTTTAACTTGCACTTGTATCTTGTCGGAATCCCTGTCAGCTTGCGATATGCGCGAGCTGACATTTTCCCATAGGAATGCATTGACCATCTTTGATTGGCCGAATGCCCGTACACTGGCCAAACAACGTTGGTCAATGCATTCCTATGGGAATAGCCGAGCTGAGTGTGCAGTATGGGACACTACTGTGGAAGATTAAGCAGAGCTGGGATTTTAAAGAGCCTATTCACTACACAGCTTGTACCCCACACTGTATAGTGATTAACCCCCCCCTCCCTCCCCGGCGTCCGCTTACCTGCAGCTTCCTGTTCTTGGTCTGGTTTGGTCCATGGTCCGGGTTTCAGAGTGCCCTGGCCCCCTCTTCCCCGACTAGTATTATAGAGAAGGCGGGGCTTAGGAGAATGTGTGCGGGTACTGGGTGAGGAGACTCCCCGCCCACACTCTCATGTTGTGTAGTGAATAGGATAGTTGCACAGTAGTGTCCGATACTACACACTCAGCACAGTATTCTGGTAAGCTGAGCGTGTAGTGTCCGATGCTACACACTCAGCTCAGCTATTCCGATAAGCTGAGCGTGTAGTGTCCGATACTACACACTCAGCTGGGCTATTCCGATAAGCTGAGTGTGTAGTGTCCGATACTACACACTCAGCTCGGCTATTCCGATAAGCTGAGCGCATGGCCCGATGTAGTTGAGCTGAGTGTGTAGGAGATGTAGATGTAGGAGAGCTGGCAGATATGCAGCAGACTAACACACTCAGATCAGCTATTCTGGTGTAATTAAGCTGAGCGCACGGCTAGTTCTGCTTCATTTCGCCATAGGAATGCATTGACCAGCGTTGATTGGCCAGTCTACTGCATTCAGCCAATCAACGCTGGTTTTGCCGGAGGAGGCGGAGTCTAAAATCGGACCAGAATGGAAACTGCTGTGGACGGATCTTAGACTCCGCCTCCTTCAGCAGAACCAGCGTTGATTGGCCGAATGCTTGAAGACTGGCCAATCAACGCTGGTCAATGCATTCCTATGGGAAAAAGTCTGCTCTGACATATCGCAAGCTGACAGGGATCCCGACATAATAAAGGTACTTGATGCCCCAAGACATGCTTCCCCTGCTGTCCCAGTTGCATTCCAGGGTGTTGGCATCATTTGCTGAGGTGTGATAGTGGACTTGGTGACTCTCCTGAGTCGAATGGTGGGATCCCCTGTAGTGAAGCATTTTCTCCCATAGACTATAATGGGGTTCGATATTCGATCGAATAGTCGAATATTGAGCGGCTATTCGAAACGAATCTCGAATCTCGAACATTTTACTGTTCGCTCATCTCTAATAACTAGAAGGAAGAAGAACTTCTACTTCAAGATCACGTTTGCAAAATAGTACAGTTTTTTCACCGGGCAAGCTAGGCACACTGACGGTGTGCCCAAAATTTTTCTGTAAATTGTCACTACTTGGTTCTGCATGTGCAACCATAAAGGGGATTTTTTTTTTGTGAATTTTTTTCTACACTCAATTCTTTCTTACTTTTTAAAATGTCAGGCACGCTAATGAGTATCTCAAATTACAGGGGTAACTGGCAGGATAATTCAGGGTCTTTTCTGCCCCCCAAGTCTTGTTCTTATGGTCATTGAATCCCTTTCATTTCAGAGTGTATTCCATTTTTTTTCAGCTGGCAGGGCAGGCATGCTGATAGTATGTGACAAATGTTTTTTTAAAATCTTGTAATTGTCACTCATTGGTGCTGCATCTGTTTTTCTAAGGGACAATTTTTGGTGACTTTTTTCCCAAGTCAATTCTTTATCAACGCACTTTTCAAGTGACAGGTATCACTTGCCACTCTGTTGCTATTATAAGAAAATAAAACAAAAAACCTACCATTACTTTTTTCCAACACCAACGCAATATTGGTGTGGCATTCTGGTCCCCTAAAGGGAATATTTTTGGAGCTTTTTTCTTTTTGATTCATCACTTTCAGGCTTAGTTGACACAGGGGGCGGTATAGCAGGTTTTGGCACTGAGAGTGACGCAGGGAGCCATGTCAATCTCGGGTCAAAACCTGCCTGCCACGACTGTCGCAGTCACGGCTCCCCCCCCCAGAGTTGGCTTGAATGAATGAGCACCAGGCCATGGAATCCACCTGAAGAAAGGGCAGTCCGCTTCTTTTTTTCCAGAAAAAAGCAGCCTGGCGGTCTCCATAAACCACCATAGTGAGGGGGCAGATTATGATGTGGATTACATGCCATAATCCGCCCCCTCTGTGCCCGTGTGAACGGGCCCTCAAAAAGGCATACAGCCACAAATGTGACTCCCAAATAACATCGTTATCAAAATATTTCTATAAAACCATTGCCTTTTGCCATGCGTTTACAAAAAAAAATAAAAAAAAAAAAAATGGGCAAGCAACTTTTGCCCCCCAAAAAATATTTTTTGGAGTGTTTTATATGTTAAAATTCATAAATACAAGTGTCAACGCAGAGATGGGTACATTCAGAGTTTGTAGCCATTACTTGCCATTCATTTTGTTTTTTTCTTTTTATGTAGATTGTGAGCCCCATATAGGGCTCACATGTACTTTTTTTTCCCTATTCATATGTCTTTATAGAATGATAAAAAATCCATGCAAGCATGGGCAGAACATACAAACTCCTTGCAGGTGTTATTCCTGGCAGGATTTGAACCCAGGACTCCAGCGCTGCAAGACTGCAGTGCTAACTACTGAGCCACCGTGTTGCCCCCATTCGTTTTTATATAGACATAGATGTCACTTTCACTATGACATAACTTAAGTTGTTTGACTTAGCAGGCAAAAAAAAATAAATAAAGGAGATTATTGTTTCAAATATGTTTATCAGGATATTAACATTTCCCTAAACTTATTTCCATAATGTTAATACAATGCAAATGTTTCTACATATTACCAAAGTTTAACTATAGGGTAATGATCATATTTAAAATCTTGGGTATCAGAGAACATTAAGATATTAAATGTTTCTTACATGAAGGAGTCCTTTAGCTATGGATAATTACCTACGTAATAGATGAAATCTTTAAGATTAATAAAGCTGGGATTTTTACATTAAAATGTACAAATTGTTATATTTTGAAGTCAGATTATTATCAGAATGACCGTGGTGTATAACAGATTCCAGTGTACTGCACCAGTACTACCTCCACCATATGCCACATGGGTCTCACTGCATGGGTCTCTAAGATTGGGCAAATCTGGGCTTTTTCAGTGATACTATTTATAATGATGCCACTTCAAGTGAATTGCCTTTCATTTTAGTGTAAAATTAAACAAATTGACAAATGTGCATTACCAGTTGGGGGGGGGGTCTGCACATGATCGCGCTGTCTGAAAATTTATGCCAATTTCAGACTGTGTATGGACACAAATAGCTGTAAATTAACTTATAAATTGTTAGAATGAATAAAAGAGGAATAGCACAACGCAGATTTATAAGAATAGGAATCATTTCATTGGATATTTCATTGGAAATAAAAGTTTACTAAATCATGTATGTAAGGAAAGGCTCATAGGTCCTCTTTACATACACATAAACAGGTCTGAAAATCATGTACAGAGAATGTCGGATCTTCAAATATGGCTCCTGCTCAGGAACTGAGAATATGCTATTGCTGACATATTTCTGCTGTTTTAAAAAAATGTGACTATGACATCTGAAAAGTTCATTTGCTGTGGCCATATAAAACAACTAAATTTCCCCATTGTGGGACTATTAAAGGAATATCTTATCTTATCTTAAATTGACTCAATGGCAAGATTTCAGAAGCTATTTGGTATTCTATGGCAGCTAAGAGCTTTGTAAAGGTTAATCCACTGGAAGGGGTTAATAGTAATATAGCTTAAGGCTAGAGATGAGCGAGTAGTATTCGTTCAAATATCGAATCCTATTATAGTCTATGGGAAAAAACGGGTATGTTGTTCCGGTTTTCATGGAAACCACTGAGTCACTGATGAAGTGCCACTTCTATTACATTCACAGCAGTCGCATGGGTCACAATAGCGTCATAGCACATAATTATGCTAATGACTGACTTGACTGCTGAGGCCCAATCACAGGTCTCAGCTGTAAGCTACTGGGTGCACACGGTCATAGTTTGTTTGTGTTTGTCTAGCGTTGAAGTAACTGCTAAGACTTTAGTATTCATTTGTGGCTGCTCTGTCCTGCAGAGATGATTCCATAAGTTACTGTCCGTACCCAGATGGTGTTATAGCCCGGCAGTAAAGCTAACTGTTGGGCCTTGTTCACACCAGGTTAACTCTGTGGCTCAGAGCCCAGTTGGGCTCCTCAGGATATTATTATTTCGTTTGTTTTTTAATGTATCCTGCTAATCATAACAATGGGTCACTATGAGGTACTATACTGTGTTGAGTGGACACTGTGAGACAATATACTCTGTGGTGGGGTCACAGTGGGACATTATTTTCTGGCTATATATATCTGGTGGAGAGGGGAGTTGTGGAATACACCAATGAGAATCCTGCCTAAAGAACCTTAGTTAGTGTTGAAGCTGAGGCTGGCGCTCCAAATGATACTAACTCCCATTGAAATCAATGGGAGCGTTTACGGCGCGCAAACTCTCACACGCCGTATACGTGCCATATCACGTGGCACGTTGCATCAAGTGAACGCACCCTAAGACATTAGGCCAGTGTGTTAACCTCTGCTGATGAGTTGGTGTATGGCCATAGATTTACACAAATATTCCTACTTTACAAAAATTTCTTTCACATGCTACCTTTACTACCCATACGTCATGCGTAAAATGCTTCCATGATATACACACTGAGATGTTGTTTATGGATATAGGTTTCTTTATACACCACAGCTAATGGTGAAAAATGCAGAGTCTAAATAGAGGTGCGTACAGGACTTGTCAGTCATTTCTAAAATTACCTACTCAGGCGGGAATGAAAAGGACTAATTCTCTTTTTGACTCAGTGTGGCATCTTATTCAACAATAAAGAGTAATGGTTTCATAGTGTCTTTGTTATATTTGTAGCCATAAAATGTAAAACTTTTTATGTGCTCTTTTGTATGCTGCCAGAAGATTGGTTTTTATAGTTTAGTAAAGTTTTTTAAATAAACTTAAATGTGTTACTTTTAGAAAATTGGAACTAAATGGTATATTCGTCTTCACAACTTTTTTATATCTCCAATACAATTAAATAAAAAACAAGGCAACGTTGGAAATTTTCTTCAACTGTTTAGAATCCTCACATCTTAACCCCTTCCCGCCGATGGCATTTTTTGATTTTCGTTTTTCGTTTTTGACTCCCCTCCTTCTAAACCCCATAACTTTTTTATTTCTCCGCTCCCAGAGTCATATGAGGTCTTAATTTTTGCGGGACAATTTTTTCTTCATGATGCCACCATTAATTATTCTATATAATGTACTGGGAAGCAGGAAAAAAATTCAGAATGGGGTGGATTTGAAGAAAAAATGCATTTCTGCGACTTTCTTACGGGCTTTGGTTTTACGGCGTTCACTGTGCAGCCAAAATGACATGTCCCCTATATTCTGTGTTTCGGTACGGTTCCAGGGATACCAAATTTATATGGTTTTATTTACATTTTGACCCCTAAAAAAAATTCCAAAACGGTGTTAAAATTTTTTTTTTCTAAAAGTCGCCATATTCCGACGGCCGTAACTTTTTTATACATAGGTGTACGGGGATGCATAGGGCGTCTTTTTTTGCGGGGCCGGGTGTACTTTTTAGTTCTACCATTTTCGGGAAATGTTATTGCTTTGATCACTTTTTATTCAAATTTTTAGCAGAATTAAAACAGTGAAAAAACGGCGGTTTGGCACTTTTGACTATTTTTCCTGCTACGGCGTTTACCGAACAGGAAAAATATTTGTATAGATTTGTAGAGCGGGCGATTTCGGACGCGGGGATACCTAACATGTATATGTTTCACAGTTTTTAACTACTTTTATATCTGTTCTAGGGAAAGGGGGGTGATTTGAACTTTTAATACTTGTTATATTTTTTTATATTTTTTTTTTACTTTTTTTTTTTTTTTTTTGCATTTATTAGACCCCCTAGTGGTGTTGAACCCCAGGGGGTCTGATCACTAATGCAATGCATTACAATGCTAATGCATTGCAATGCTTTGCAAAAAAGCATCATCTCTTTTGCAGGCTGTATACACCAGCCTGCAAAAGAGAGAATTTGCAGACTGGCTGGGAGCCCTTAACAAGGCTCCCGGCTGTCATGGCAACGGGGGGTCAGCCCTGGAGCATGCTCCAGGAGCCGGCGATCCCTGCCTTTGACAGCAGCGCCGGAGGGGTTAATGCCTCCGATCGGTCCGGGGACCGATCGGAGGCATTAGAGCCAGTTGTCTACTGCTTGAAGCAGTAGACACCCGGCGGCTATGACGGCCGCCTGGCTCCCGGGCGGTCGCCATAGTTACAGACCCGACACACGCCGTACTATTACGGCGCATGTCGGGAAGGGGTTAAACAGACTTATCACCTGGAAATGTTATGTGATGGGCTAATCTAAGGAATTTATGCATGTTAGCATTATCCATGCCCCATCGTCACTGGTGTCCTTTTAGTATTCTGAAGATTAGGAGCAATCATCTTTAAGTTACAGTTTGCAATCCTTTTGAGTGCTTTTCTTATGCCAGCCGCCCCAGTAGCCCATAACCGCACTTCTCTATTGGATATATTGCATGGCATCACTAGTTTTTGCTATTTAAATTTGCTGTACTAGTTCATGACAGACTCTAGTTTCCCAGTAAGCCCATGATACATATAGTATAAATGCATAAATTCTTGTAGGATTCTAAATTTGCAAGCTAAATGTATTGACCTTTGATCTGCATCTTAGCAGTTCTGTATTCTGATAGATATTGCCTGTAATATTAAATACCAGAGCCTGAAACTTTCACCTGACATTGAATTATATGGTATTCATCTATTTGTGACAAACCGTTTGTGACATGATTTATAATTGGGCACAAGAGAGCAAAATTCTGAGTCAAAGGCCTCTAGCTCTGCACTATGTCTTTTAAAGCTGAAATTCCCAGGATGCAGATTTTTGTAATGAATTTTCTGTGTTTCTTGTAGTTTAATTTCACCATCTGGAATTGATAAAAATATTTTAACTTATGATACTGGAGCAGAATTTCCCCGGCCTATTATGCATCGTACAATATTAAATATGAAATATAACAAAAATGTTTTTCACCCTTACTTCAAAAATATAAAATCCTTGTTTCAAAAGAATGCTCATAATTGTGGTGGAATAAAATGATCCTGTTTAACATTTTTGGATATTGTGTAAAAATGAACCCATTATTTAAGTTCATGAAGAAGAATTTATGGTTATTATACACTTTCTATTCTCTAATAATAGAGATGAGCGAACACTAAAATGTTCGAGGTTCGAAATTCGATTCGAACAGCCGCTCACTGTTCGAGTGTTCGAATGGGTTTCGAACCCCATTATAGTCTATGGGGAACATAAACTCGTTAAGGGGGAAACCCAAATTCGTGTCTGGAGGGTCACCAAGTCCACTATGACACCCCAGGAAATGATACAACACCCTGGAATGACACTGGGACAGCAGGGGAAGCATGTCTGGGGGCATAAAAGTCACTTTATTTCATGGAAATCCCTGTCAGTTTGCCATTTTCGCAAGCTAACTTTTCCCCATAGAAATGCATTGGCCAGTGCTGATTGGCCAGAGTACGGAACTCGACCAATCAGCGCTGGCTCTGCTGGAGGAGGCGGAGTCTAAGATCGCTCCACACCAGTCTCCATTCAGGTCCGACCTTAGACTCCGCCTCCTCCGGCAGAGCCAGCGCTGATTGGCCGAAGGCTGGCCAATGCATTCCTATGCGAATGCAGAGACTTAGCAGTGCTGAGTCAGTTTTGCTCAACTACACATCTGATGCACACTCGGCACTGCTACATCAGATGTAGCAATCTGATGTAGCAGAGCCGAGGGTGCACTAGAACCCCTGTGCAAACTCAGTTCACGCTAATAGAATGCATTGGCCAGCGCTGATTGGCCAATGCATTCTATTAGCCCGATGAAGTAGAGCTGAATGTGTGTGTTAAGCACACACATTCAGCACTGCTTCATCACGCCAATACAATGCATTAGCCAGTGCTGATTGGCCAGAGTACGGAATTCGGCCAATCAGCGCTGGCTCTGCTGGAGGAGGCGGAGTCTAAGGTCGGACCTGAATGGAGACTGGTGTGGAGCGATCTTAGACTCCGCCTCCTCCAGCAGAGCCAGCGCTGATTGGCCGAATTCCGTACTCTGGCCAATCAGCGCTGGCCAATGCATTCTATTAGCCCGATGAAGTAGAGCTGAATGTGTGTGCTAAGCACACACATTCAGCACTGCTTCATCACGCCAATACAATGCATTAGCCAGTGCTGATTGGCCAGAGTACGGAATTCGGCCAATCAGCGCTGGCTCTGCTGGAGGAGGCGGAGTCTAAGGTCGGACCTGAATGGAGACTGGTGTGGAGCGATCTTAGACTCCGCCTCCTCCAGCAGAGCCAGCGCTGATTGGCCGAATTCCGGACTCTGGCCAATCAGCGCTGGCCAATGCATTCTATTAGCCCGATGAAGTAGAGCTGAATGTGTGTGCTAAGCACTCACATTCAGCACTGCTTCATCACGCCAATACAATGCATTAGCCAGTGCTGATTGGCCAGAGTACGGAATTCGGCCAATCAGCGCTGGCTCTGCTGGAGGAGGCGGAGTCTAAGGTCGGACCTGAATGGAGACTGGTGTGGAGCGATCTTAGACTCCGCCTTCTCCAGCAGAGCCAGCGCTGATTGGCCGAATTCCGTACTCTGGCCAATCAGCGCTGGCCAATGCATTCTATTAGCCCGATGAAGTAGAGCTGAATGTGTGTGCTGAGCACACACATTCAGCACTGCTTCATCACGCCAATACAATGCATTAGCCAGTGCTGATTGGCCAGAGTACGGAATTCGGCCAATCAGCGCTGGCTCTGCTGGAGGAGGCGGAGTCTAAGGTCGGACCTGAATGGAGACTGGTGTGGAGCGATCTTAGACTCCGCCTCCTCCAGCAGAGCCAGCGCTGATTGGCCGAATTCCGTACTCTGGCCAATCAGCGCTGGCCAATGCATTCTATTAGCCCGATGAAGTAGAGCTGAATGTGTGTGCTTAGCACACACATTCAGCTCTACTTCATCGGGCTAATAGAATGTATTGGCCAATCAGCGCTGGCCAATGCATTCTATTAGCTTGATGAAGCAGAGTGTGCACAAGGGTTCAATCGCACCCTCGGCTCTGATGTAGCAGAGCCGAGGGTGCACAAGGGTTCAAGTGCACCCTCGGCTCTCCTACATCAGAGCCGAGGGTGCGCTTGAACCCTTGTGCAGCCTCAGCTCTGCTACATCAAAGCCGAGGGTGCGCTTGAACCCTTGTGCACACTCTGCTTCATCAAGCTAATAGAATGCATTGGCCAGCACTGATTGGCCAGAGTACGGAATTCGGCCAATCAGCGCTGGCCAATGCATCCCTATGGGAAAAAGTTTATCTCACAAAAATCACAATTACACACCCGATAGAGCCCCAAAAAGTTATTTTTAATAACATTCCCCCCTAAATAAAGGTTATCCCTAGCTATCCCTGCCTGTACAGCTATCCCTGTCTCATAGTCACAAAGTTCACATTCTCATATGACCCAGATTTGAAATCCACTATTCGTCTAAAATGGAGGTCACCTGATTTCGGCAGCCAATGACTTTTTCCAATTTTTTTCAATGCCCCCAGTGTCGTAGTTCCTGTCCCACCTCCCCTGCGCTGTTATTGGTGCAAAAAATGCGCCAGGGAAGGTGGGAGGGGAATCGAATTTTGGCGCACTTTACCACGCGGTGTTCGATTCGATTCGAACATGGCGAACACCCTGATATCCGATCGAACATGTGTTCGATAGAACACTGTTCGCTCATCTCTATCTAATAACATTTTGTATTAAAATAGCATGCCACAATTCTTATTGCTCTTGCTCATTTACCTCAGTGTAGAAATCACCAAAAGTTTTTTTTAAAATCTTTTTTATTTTAGTGGTATAGTATTCTGTACTTTAGAATCATTCTGTCCTCCCCTCCTTGGGAGCTTGTGAGAAGCTTGTGTTTAAAGGGGCTCTATCAGCAAAATTATGCGTGAATAGCCTTTAAAAAGGCTATTCAGGCACCGCTAAAGTTATATTAAACTACCCCCAGTTTTAAAATAAAACCCTAAAACAGAATATGATCAACTTACCCATCGTGCACGGTGGGCGGGCATTTAGGGTCCTCCGTCTTCTTCAGCCACGCCTCCTCTTCCAGCGATGTCCTCGGTTCCCGTCTAACTAGCTAACTGACATTGTTAAAAAATAGCGCAGGTGCATGCGCAGTAGCATGCTGCTTCTACTACGGCTACTGCGCATGCGCCCACACCATTTTTTTTTATCAATGTCAGTTCGCGAGTTAGATGGGACCCGAGGACATCGCTGGAAGAGGAGGCGTGGCTGAAGGTTTTTTTTTTTTTTTTTTTTACCTGTTTACTGAAACATTTTCAAGTTATAGTTATGTAATGGACATGGGCATAAAGTTCAGATTTTCAGCTTTTATTTGAGGCTATCCACATTAAAATTGGTTGAAGGGTTTAGGAATTTCAGCTCCTTAACATGTACCACTCTGTTTATAAAGGGAGCCTAAGTAATTGGACAATTGACCCAAAGACTGTTTCATGGGTAGGTTTGGGCAATTCCTTAGTTATGTGATTCTCAAATAAGCAGATATAAAGCCTAGAGTTGATTCGAGATGTGGTGCTCCCACTTGGAAGATTTTGCTGTCAAGAAAACATGCAGTCAAAGGAGCCCACCATGCAGGTGAAATAAGCCATCCTTAACCTTTTTATGCCTAGTGTTCCATTATTGGAACTCAAAACCAATATAACGACTGGCATAAATGTGAAAGAAAAACAACCAGAAAGAAAGAAAGAAAGAAAGAAAAGAAAAGAAAGTCCATGCTGAGGAGTACCCCTTTCACAAAAAGCCAACCAAGTGAATAATACTCTCCAGGATGTTGGCATGTCAATATCCAAATCTGCCATAAAGAGAAGAAAGAAACCAAGATCAATCTCTATCAGGATGTAGGTGTATCAATATCCAAATCTACCATAAAGAGACTGCATGAAAGTAAATACAGAGGGTTTGCTGCACATTGCAAGTCACTCATAAGACTCAAGAATAAAAAGGCTAAATTGTACTCTGCAAAAAAACATCTAAAAAAGCCAGCACAGTTCTGGAAGAACATTATTTGGACAGATGATGGATAGAAAAAAAGTATGTAGAAAGTCTGGTACAGCTCATGATCCAAAGCCTATAACATCATCTGCTAAAACACGGCGGAGGCAGTGTGATGACTTTGGCATGCATGGCTGCCAGTGGCCCTGGGTCACTAGTGGTTATTGATTATGTCACACAGGACAGAAGCAGCTGGATGAATTCTGAGGTATTAGGAGACATAATGTGTGCTCAAATCCAGTCAAATGCAGCCAAACTGATGAACAATGACCCAAATCATAATGCCAAAGCAACCCAGGAGTTTATTAAGAGAAAACTGTGGAATATTTTGGAATGGCCAAGTCAGTCACCTGATCTCAACCCAACTGAGCAGCATTTTACTTGTTAAAGACTAAACTTCAGACAGAAAAGTCCACAAACAAATAACTGAAAACCACTGCAGTAAAGGCCTGGCAGAGCATTAAAAAGGAGGAAACACAGCGGCGTCTGGTGATGTCCATGAGTTCAAGACTTCAGGCAGTCATTGCCAACAAAGGGTTTTCAACCAAGTATTAGAAATTAATATTTTATTTACAATTATTTAATTTGTCCAATTATTTTTGAGGGTTGTGTTTATCTATAGGCTTTAGTTCCTCATATTTTTATACAATCATTTTGTTCAACCCACTGAATTAAAGCTGAAAGTCTGAACTTCAATGGCATCTGCATTATTGTGTTCAAAATTCACTGCGGTAATGTACAGGACCAAAATAAGAAAAATGTTGTCTCTGTCTAAATATTTACGGACCTAACTGTAGATAGCAGGTAAGCATCAAATTTTGAGCTCATAGTTGACACCGTAACTCTGTTATTAGCATATATTTGTACATGTTCACAAAGTAAGCTTTTATGAATTGTTTGTCGTGGTTCCATGAATTATGTCTTCATGCAATCACTACAATGAGAAGACAGTTATATTGAACTGACCTCATATTAATATTTATACTTAACATATCTTCAATTCTGTTGAGGGCTCCAATTTGTCATGAAGTTAATTCCACACAATTTCGCAATATGCTAATAAAAGCCTTAAAAGTCTGCAATTCACTGCCCACATATAGACACAAATAAAATAGTTAGAATAACACTTTCACTGAAATCAAAATGCTTTTAAAAAAGATTTAGCTTATTCATACCCACATTACAGATATGTACACAATCAACTGATCTGGCACTGCTTTATATGGAGGAACTACTTCTGCTGGCCTTGCCTACTTGTATTGACTCAGCCTACTTGCTCTGAGCCTGCCTATAAAATGGGGCCACTTTTACATTTTGTTCCAAGACCGCTTTCAGGTCCCAATCCGCCCTTGCTACTGCAGCAACAAAGCAGTAAGTTGAGCCTGTTGGTCTCAGTGCAAAATTGCTAACAGGCCCACAACTTACTGTGTGCTATCTACATGGGAAGAATATGCAAATCTGACTTCCATGATGTAATTAGGATGTCAGTGCCTCAAGCGTGCACACCAATAGAGGGCGCTGACTGAGAAGGTGCAAGTCTAACTTCCATGATGTAATTAGGAAGACAGAGTCTCAGTCAAACACACCTATAGAGGGCGCTCCCTTTAACATCATGCCGACCTACTCAGAGGCCTTTGTTTGCAACGATGTTGGCATTATACCAGATACAGTCTTCTCAGCCAAGGACAGCCGTTTCGATGTATTTGCATCTCATCAGCTTGGCGTAGAGAGGACTGATCTGCCAAAGGTGTGCTATCTATTACACTATCTTATTATGAGGGGCAGAGGTACCAATCAGTATCAGGCTCTGGGCCCCCTCAGGCTACAGAGCCTGGTAGCGATTGCTACCACTGCCCCCTCTATGCTGCAGACAGGTGCAGGTTTAGTCTGATATTTACTTCTTATATTTTCTGAAAAGATAGAAAAGAAATAATCTCCTGGGATCCACAAATGGAAAGGTTATTTTCATATTTCTCAGTTTTAAACAACAAAATAATTCTAATGTTCATGTAAAATGATGCTTGTAACTGTATTTCACACTTACCAAATCTTTCACTAGATAATAACTATATATGTAAAAATAAAGGACATGTAAATTATGAACTCTGAATATTTTATCTATTAGCAGTTAAGGTGAAATGTGTCTCCTTCAAATCCCTACGCTGGCATTTTAACATCATCATATCAAAAAGATGCTCAGGAAAAATGTCTTTTTGTATCTCCATTTAAGTGTAAAGTGAAATGATGGTAATTTGCATTAAAGTCTTGTAATCTTACTAACTTGCTGAAATTACTCCATAATCATAAAAGGGATAAACAAACTTCCCTGGAACACATCCAAGTATTTCTGCAGCATGGACAGGTGTTATAAGCTTTTGGCAAGATTAATGATAGCCAAACAAGAAGAGACGTGTGCATTATATTGTGCATGGGAGTGACTAGCTAAGTCATTTGAAACAAAATGTTATACTGTAACTACAATTATGTCTGAAACAACTTAGATTGTGAAAGATTTTGCCTAAAGCAGTCTGAATTATGCACCATATGTAGTGTCTGAGTGTGTGAGGATTCCTGATAACAAAGAACATATACTCACAAAATACCAAGTAGGAAAAGAGGCAGGCCCTATCAAAACTCACATAGCAAGTCAGATATCCTATTAATATTATAAAGGTGAAAGTATGTGTGTTTGGATGTTTGTGGGTTTGTGTGTTTGGATGTTTGTTCCTCAATCACAACCGAACGGCTGAATGGACCTACATATTGGTCAGGAAGGATAAATAGGCTACTTTACATGTGTCTCACTCACCCCAAAACGTTCCCTCCAAAGTTGTCTCCTGCTCCACTGTTGGGCCGGGCATCATGTCAGCGCAGACAGTTACACTGAGGAGTCGGGCATAGGAGATGAACCATCCCAGCAGGATAGTCAGGGCACACTCCTGTCCGCTTCACAGCATATATTGAGGGAGGAAGAGGAGGAGGAAGAGGATGATGAAGTGGCAGATCTTATTGTCACACAGGAGGCTAGCGGGGAAGTTCAGTGCGTCCCATTGCTGCAGCGCGGTTGGGGAGAAATGGAGGAGGAGGAGGAGGAGGAAATGGAGACTGATCATTCCGGTGGGGGCAGCCAAGTTATGCCAAGTAACACTCTGGCACACATGGCTGAATACATGTTGGAGTGCGTTTCATCTAACAAATGCATTGTCAAAATCCTGGAGAGCAACGAATACTGGATTTTTGCAATCCTTGACCCCCGGTATAAAAATAATATTTCTAATTTTATTCCAGTAGAGGGGAGGGCCAGTCGCATCAGTGATTGCCACAAGCAGCTGGTGCAGAATATGATGGAGTTGTTTCCATCAACTGTCATTGGCGGCAGAGAGGAGAGTTGCTCCAACAGGTTAACAACTGCCATCCAGTCCACACCGGCAGGGGCACACTCTCCAAGGTCAGGGACACGTTAATGGCACCCACTCGCCAAACTACCACCACTGACGGGCCTAGTGTCACCAGGAGGGACAAGTATAGGTGTATGTTGTGGGAGTACCTGTCCGACCCCAGCTCTGTCCTCTCCGATCCCTCTGCACCCTATACTTATTGGGTCTCTAAGTTGGATTTGTGGCTGGAATTTGTGCTGTATGCATTGAAGGTCCTTTCCTGCCCTGCGTGCTTTCGGAAAGGGTCTTCAGCGCAGCCGGTGGCATAATTACGGATAAGCCCAGCTGGCTGTCACCTGACAGTGCTGACCGGCTGACGTTGCTCAAAATGAACAGCCACTGGATAGACCCATAATTTTCATGTCCATCGGTGTCAAGCACCCCGACATGAAGTTTCATGTGTGTACTCACCCTCTACAATTCCTCCTCATACTACTCCTCCACCATCAGCGTTGCACAATTCTGCTCCTACTACTCTCAATCCACCCTGATTCCCCACAACTCTGCTGGTTAGAGTCTCAATTCACCCTGATTCCCCCCATCTCTGCTGATTAGAGTCTCAATCCACCCTGATTCCCCCCAACTCTGCTGGTTAGAGTCTCAATCCACCCTGATTCCCCCCATCTCTGCTGGTTAGAGTCTCAATCCACCCTGATTCCCCCCAACTCTGCTGGTTAGAGTCTCAATCCACCCTGATTCCCCCCAACTCTGCTGGTTAGAGGCTCTACTCACTCCAAGGGCCAAAAACACTGCCGGTGCAAGGCTCTACTCACTCCAAGGACCAAAAACACTGCCGGTGCAAGGCTCTACTCACTCCAAGGACCAAAAACACTGCCGGTGCAAGGCTCTACTCACTCCAAGGGCCAAAAACACTGCCGGTGCAAGGCTCTACTCACTCCAAGGCCCAAAAACACTGCCGGTGCAAGGCTCTACTTACTCCAAGGGCCAAAAACACTGCCGGTGCAAGGCTTTACTCACTCCAAGGACCAAAAACACTGCCGGTGCAAGGGTCTACTCACTCCAAGGGCCAAAAACACTGCCGGTGCAAGGCTCTACTCTCTCCAAGGACCAAAAACAGTGCCGATGCAAGGCTCTACTCACTCCAAGGGCCAAAAACACTGTCGGTGCAAGGGTCTACTCACTCAAAGGGCCAAAAACAATGCTTTTTAAAGGCTCTACTCACTCCAAGGGCCAAAAACACTGCCGGTGCAAGGCTCTACTCACTCCAAGGGCCAAAAACACTGCCGGTGTAAGGCTCTACTCACTCCAAAGGCCAAAAACAATGCTTTTTAAAGGCTCTATTCACTCCAAGGGCCAAAAACAATGCTTTTTAAAGGCTCTACTCACTCTAAGGGCCAAAAACTAAATCTCTGCTGTTTACAGGCTCAACTCACCCAAAGGACCAACAAATCTCTGCTGGTGTAAGGCTGAACTAAGTTAAAGGGCCTAAAACTCTGCAGGTAAAAGGCTGAAGTCACCTGAAGGGCCTCAATCTCTGCTGGTAGCTCAGCTTAAGGGCCTCTAACTTAATTTGGAAGGGCTCACGTTAAGGGCCAGAAAAGTGAATTATTTGAAGGTCTCACCACATCACACACATAAACAATGACAGTTAAGAGTGGGGGCTTTTGGATTTCCCATTGCCTATTCCATCTGTGGTTGTCATGGGCAATGTGATTTAAAGGGGTGCTTGTTAATGTTTGTTGAGCTTAAATTGGGGTTTGTGTCCATCCATTTGGGGAGTAAAGAAGGTTTCCAGGTATTTTCCCACTTTGATAAAGGTTTTTTTGAATGTGGAAAGTGTGTAGTTGTTAGGCTGTGATGTTGGGGTAATAGAGGGTCTTTGGTGTGTTAGATGCCCCCAGGCATGCTTCCCCTGCTGTCCCAGTTGCATTGCAGAGGTGTTGGAATGATTTCCTGGGGTGCCATAATGGACTTGGTGACCCTCCTGAGTCGAGTGGTGGGTTCCCCTGAAACGAAGCATTTTTCCCCTTAGACTATAATAGGGTTCAATAATCGTTTGAATAGTCGAATATTGAGTGGCTATTAAAAACGAATAATGAATATCGAATATTTTACTGTTCGCTCACCTCTAGAAATGAGTAGTGTTGGGCAAACACATTAACAACCATACACGTATTCACTTTTCTGTTAATCTGTAACTCATTAAAGTCATATGCTAAAATATAAAATACTCTATAAAAGGTCTGAAAAACATAACAATACCGTAACAAATATCTCAAATAGAAATTGCTCATGTAAACTTACTGTAATAAGTGGCTGGGCCAACCTTTAGTCAAAGTAATTACAGCCAAAGACTTCCTATAAAAAAAGTGTTTGTCTTTCCGTTAATCGGGTTCACTTGGGGACCCAAAGGACACTCCACAATGGCAGTTATGCTGTCTACTTAAACAGTCGGTTAATGATTAAAGAAAAAGTCTGGCACAGTTGGAAGTTTTTCTCTTTTCCCACCATTTTTAAACCATCAGTGTCATTAGTTTTGGTGCCTGATATTCTGTACTGTCAGATGGGTGGTCTTGGGTTAGAGCAGACAAGGGGGCACAATTCTAAGCATTCTTAAAATGTATGTTTTGTCAGCAGTCCTATTTAAGCTATCCACACGAAAAAAGTGACTAAAAAACATATAAATAGACATAAGATCCATTAAACTGATCTGCCTCAGTGTATGCATCAAACGGAGACAATAAACATGATAACAAAGCTTTAAAACAGTCCTGTGTAAACTGTCATGCACAGAAGAAAAGTTACTATCAGGACATTGTTTTTTAGAAAATACGACTGTAGTTTTTGTTGCAGCTTTTTTTGAGACAAAGTCCAGAGTGAATACATCGGGAAGAAGAAATATTTGTTATTCATGTTAAATACTCTTCTTGCTTTGGTTCAAAACGCTGAATAGAAAACTTCCGTGCCATGTGTGAAACTTCCCTCAATCCTTATTTTTAAAAACAAAATGAACTGTATTGCTGACAGAAAACAAAATGATTTCTGTTGGTTCGTTCATATTAGCTATAGTAATAATGAATGCAGTCATTAGCATTTGCATTAAAGAGACAGCTACAAGGTCCAGTGGTATAGTTACCATATCACTGGCATAGGAAATAATAATAATAATAATAATAAAAAATAATAATAAATATTACTTATATAGCATCAATATATTCCACATCTTAGCATACCGCGGTCTGTGTTAAATAATTGTTTTAATTAAAATTTTCTTAATTGTTATTCATTTTTCACATTTCTGTTTAGACATGTCATATGAGCATAACTTCTGTATTTTATGCTTCTTTCTTAAGAAAATAGATATTCTAAAATTATTATACTGAATGTTAAATATTATTTAGAATGTGTATATCTATGTGTTTATAAGAAAGACTTACATTTCATTGGAATAAACTTTAATACTGTATAAATGAAATAAAGGACTACACAAATCTGAAGGTGCATCTTAAGCCCACTTCACTTTACATACTCTTTTCCTTAGTTATCCTCATAATATTCTATCTATATCTTCTATATATGTTGCAGTTCCATAATGAACTGATTGTAAGAGCAGTAAGGATCCTTGAAAGAATAGGTTCATAATTAGAGATGAGCGAACACTAAAATGTTCGAGGTTCGAAATAAGATTCGAACAGCCGCACACTGTTCGACTGTTCGAACGGGTTTTGAACCCCATTATAGTCTATGGGGGGAAATGCTCGTTTCAGGGGTAGGCAACATTCAATCAAATTCTACTTACCAAGTCCATGACTGAGGGTCGAGCTGGATTCTTCTCCCTGCGCAGCGTCCCCACGTCCTCTTCCGGCCTTGAATTCACTCTCCTAGGCATCAGGTCTAGGCAGAGCTGACTGCGCATGCCCTCGCCCGCGCGGACATGCGCAGTCGGCTCTGCCCAGGCCCGATGCCTAAGAAGAGTGAATGCAGAGCCGGAAGAGGATGCGGGGATGCTGCGCAGGGAGAAGGCTTCTAAAGGTAAGAGAAGAACCAGCGTTGATTGGCAATGTATGGCCTTCTGCCAATCAACGCTGGTTCTGCATCGAATCTTAACTTCGAACAGCTAGTAGTATTCGATCGAGTACGAGTATTTCAAATACCGTAGTATTCGATCGAACACCTACTTGATCGAGTACTACTCGCTCATCTCTATTCATAATGTAAATGTATGCCCCAGACATATGCAACCCTATATTTTATAAAGTTGATCCATAGATGAATATGTCATCCATTAATTCCTATTGTATTTAAAGTGGATCTGTCACCAAATACAAAATATTAAATCTTATGGAATGGGAGTAAGGTGAGTATTTCTTTTTTTATGTGGAACATTTATTTTGAGGACCCTATGGGAACAGACTGGGTAAGTACCATTACTATTACGGACTGTACTGATGCAGTATTACTAAAGCAAAGACATTAAGGCTAAGTTTCCATTTAGTGGACATGCAGAATTTTTATACACCTTCCAATTAGTGTTTTGGCAAATGTGCACAAATAGAGCCTGGAGGTCTTCCTGCCTAAATGTCTAGGAGGCAGATTCAAAAAATAGGTTGAAAAACTTCCTGTATGAAAAGAGTGTTAGTCATTGCCTTGACCTCTGCCCAGAATCCCTGTATCATAGGGCATTCCCAAAAGATGTGGTATAATGAGTCAACAGTGTTACGGCATAGCCATCACTTAGAGGGATCATCTGTTTCAGGAAGTGTAGGTGGATGGTGTGTGGTACCAGTGCATCAGGAGATTGTACTGTTCTTCTATAAATGTGAGGGCACCATTATTATTGGTTTTACACTAGCCAGTCATTATTACTATTGGGGGTACTACTAACAATCAGATACAATGGGGGCATTATTATTAATGCAGCAGTACTGGGTCACTATTATCAATGTTGATGTACTGGGAGAGCATTATTACTATTTAGGGCAGGCATGTCAAACTCAGGGTACCCCGAGGGCCACATGAGTAACAAGAGGTTGTTGCGAGGGCCGCACACAGCAGCTAATGGCTAGGGCCTAGGGGACTGATCAGTAATACCATGCATCGCAAAAATCCGGCATTTCTATTGCAGGCTACATAGAATAGCCTACAATAGAAAGTATAGAATGACAGGCTGGAACCTCACAAGGCTCCTGGCTGCCATAAAAATGCATGCAGGCCCCGAATCTTGCTCCGGTAAAATGGCACCTCAGTTAAAGCTGGCAGACACCATTATTGTGTTGGAGTGCTGGGGAAGGGTTGGAGTACTGGGGGGGGGGGGGGTGCTGGGGAAGGGGGGGCCTCTGGATGTCTGGCCCTTCCTTGGGCCTGAGGACTGTTTTTTTCCTACCCACTTGCAATTCTTGCACTTGGGGGTCAATAGGAGCACTACAGACTGTAATGCTCCAATTAACCCCCAAATGAAAGAATTACAAGGTGGGTGGGAAAAAAAACAGTCCTCAAGCCCAAGGAAGGGCCAGACATCCAGAAGCCCCCCCTTCCCCAGCACCCCAACCCTTCCCCAGCACTCCAACCCCCCCATCATCATAAATCTAGTATTTATTCCCTATCTGTAGGATAGGGGTTAAATACTTGAAAAATCACAATTTCTTCTGCAGAAGCTTACCTGCTTCTGCTCTTCAGCCTGCGCAGCGGTCTTGTGAGACCGCGTAGGACGCAGGCACACGTCGGGTGTGGGCCTGATTACGTGCCACGTCACCCGGCGTGTGGGGAGGAGGGGTGGAGTGGAGGGGGCAGAGAGGAGGGAGCAGAGTGGAGCAGGCAGGGAGCAAGCAGGGAGACTTGATCTCTGCGAAGGGTGAGGGGCGGCTGCTGGAGCTGCGCTGCGTCCAGCAGGGCCGCCCCAATCCATCGCTCACTTTCCAAGTGCTGATCGTGAGTTTTGTACATCTGCAGCCCGCACAAAAGTCTCAAACTTTGTCTCTAAAGTTTAGAGACAAAGTTTGAGACTTTTGTGCGGGCCGCAGATATGCCTGTAAAGGGCCGCATGCAGCCCTCGGGCCGCATGTCTGACATGCCTGATTTAGGGCATAGTAAGGGCCCTATTACTAGTAGGCATGCTACAGCAGCGTTTTTACTGTTGGAGACATTATTACTAAAGAGGAGACAATGGGAGAGCAACAATCTAACAAAATAGTATATGTACTTCAAAATAGTGGCATTTCATTTATAAAAAGTTATAGATTTTGAAAAACATGGAGAAGGAAAACATGACAAAAGTTGCCATAGCCTCCTGATAAATAGGACCTGTCTTCAAGAACAGAATGTTAAATGCCATATAAGATTTGATTGCCACTATGACCCCTGACCTGAACAATCTTTCCCTATTTTTTCATTTTATTTTTTTTTAAATCTGTCCATCTGTTCAGAAAATACATTATGGCACTCAGAAGGTTATATGTAAACTAGATCTGATTCTCCAGGTGGGGTGGCGATCCTTTTATTTTCTTAAAGAAATACAAAAGATTACTGTCCACTTGATTCCGCTCTGTTATTTAATTCGTGCTAATTCATAAGTATATTTTTCTAATTGTAAACGCTATTATTTGCTTATGATGTTGACTAATTTGGACTATTCTAAGCAGTACTTGCTGTATCTCAGAAAGTCATGGCATGTTGGGGACACAAGAGTAACACTATAGCAGGCTTGCTCGGTTAATTTAATGTACAGTATTTGGTATATAAGCTTTTTGCTGTTAGTCTTATAACACTTCGATGAGAATGCAGCAATACACAGGAGATTTCTTCTCTCTATAGATTACTAGGTCACTAGTTTCATTTGTACTGCCTGTATTTATTTATTTATTTATTTGCCATTTTAACCTTCCTTTTTTCACATTATTTATTCACATTATTTATCATTATGTAATAACTATTGAGTTTGAAAATTTTCAGATTGAACAGCAAAACATTTTGAATACTGTATGTCACTTCAGTACAAAATCCATAATAAAAGAATAAACTGTATTTCTGCCAGGTAAACATTAAGATCTGTGTCTCTCCTTTGTTTCTGTAACAATTACTTTTCATAGAGAATTGTGGACTTTGTTACAAGCGAGAGCAGCAAATACAATATATAAAATAAGTTTAATAAGGACTATATGAAGTTCTTTTACCCTAGCATTATTGCTTCCGTTCATAACAAAGCCATGACAGCTTATGATGGATCTGTTTTCAAAATTGACTCAAGGTACCCCATTAACTTAATGTTGGGTTTATCACATTCTTGATAAGAATATAATATTTGTGATGACAAAAGTAGTGCTGCAAGCTACATTATTCTTCTATTAAAATGTCAAAAATCTTAACAGAAATGAGAAAATGCTAATATAAATGTAATTATATGATCACATTCTTGGCACCAATGGGATCCACATCACGGCTTAATAGTAGCATCTAGTTAGTGCCTTGGTTCCAGGAGCCAGA
Source organism: Leptodactylus fuscus (assembly GCF_031893055.1). NCBI lineage: Eukaryota > Metazoa > Chordata > Amphibia > Anura > Leptodactylidae > Leptodactylus > Leptodactylus fuscus. The sequence continues at coordinate 246,120,857 of NC_134265.1, forward strand.
TAGAGTCAGGAGTGCTGACATGTTTCCTTTCCAAAAGCTAACAAGACCATGTTGGAACCCCCATACATACTGACAGCTGCCCGAGTTCCACACTCCACCATGTGAAGTAATGGGTCCTTAAGTAGTCTGTCTTTCCAACCTCTGATATCAGTGGGTTGCACTGCAGGAGAGCAACACACATGTTAACCTTCAATACAAGTTCTAGGTGCAACTCGAGGAGCAGGACTGAACGCATTGTGTTGAGCATACACAGTGGTTAAACTGTATGCACCGTGTCACCCTGTCTATCTATGTAGCTTTTCAGTGACATAACTAAAGTCTTGTGGGCCCTGATGCAATTTTTTGTCCGGGACCCCCTACCTCATCCCTACAGTGAATTATTGATAGTGATGGTTATGGAGTTTAATCCTCCTTAGTGTGGTTAGGGTAATCTGTAGGTTTCCTTGGCTTATGCACCAGATGGAAGCTGCAATCTCAATACTGATGCCAGTGCTTATGGGCCCCTAAGGCTCCTGGGCCCCAGTGTGACTGCACCCCCTCAAGTTACACCCCTATAGCTAGTCATGCAAACCAAGGAAGGACAGTCAGATATTTAAGCTGTCCATCTGTACAATAAGATATCACACTTCACCAAGTTATTATGTAACAGAAAGCCAAGGAAAATCCATAGTTTGTTACCTGCTACTTGGGAGACACTAGTTAACATGGAGTAATATCAGTATTTAACATTAATAGCAGAATAGCTTATTGTTACATGTCAGTTTACTTCTGAATTCATTGTATTGTGTTATTATGTTGTTGAGGTGATGAAAGCTACGCCAACTAGCAGAATTAGTTATTTTCTAACACTATGAAGACAAGTAAGGTTTTTATATCTTGCAGCATAAAAATGTAAGATGTTACCAATCCAGAAAGAACAGAAAATGAATTCTGATCAAGTTCAGCTGTAATAAAAACTCAGCATGTGAAAACACTGATTCTCACTTTTTAATAAAAACGATGCTTCTGGTGTATGCAATATTGTCTGGCAAAAAAGAGATTATAAATACAAAACAAAAGTGGTTCTTAGAAATAGAGAAGATGTTTTCATCACTGTACAGATTATTCTGTTTATATCAAGAATGTTTAATAGTCATTTGTTGACATAATAGCAATAGAGAAGTTTAAGCAATTACAAATATTAGTATGATGGAAGTCTTCACAAATAAACATAACAGCTCAGCAAATCTTCCTCCCGCATAGATATTCCGAAAGAAATTCTAGAAGTTATGTATTTTATTTCTTACACAACATACAGTACATGTGAGGACTGGCGCACTCACTCTTGAAAAATATAATATATGAGAATTTGAGACATGTTAGCTTGCCTCTATCTCTAAGTCCTCCGACACTTTTTCAAGTCCTGAAGAAAGGTTGCATGGCCACATTTAAATCCCTTGTCTTGCATCATTAAATGTTGATATTGAACAACCCATACCACATACCATATCAGTCGCCATGGTATATGGTAAGGCATATGCAAATAATCACTCTTTATTTAAAGAGGATCTTTCATCATTTGGGGCACATGCAGTTTTATACACTGCTAGAAATCCGACAGTGCGCTGAAATCAGCTTTCATGTTTTGTGCCCTGGGTGAAGAGCTATTGGTGCCGATACCATAGCTCTTCACCATTAGACTATAGCACTGTACTGTGAGAGCGCTGATGAACGCTCCCCCCAGTACTCATCTATGGACGAGTACTATCAGGAGGGGAGGGAGGTGTTCCACACTGCTCTCACAGTACAGTACTATAGGCGCTACTGTGAGGAAGTGCGTTCTTGACTGTCAGAAACGCCCCTCTGGTGGTGAAGAGCTACAGTATCGGCACCGATAGCTCTTCACCCGGGGCATATAGGTGTAGTATGTTTAAGACAATGCTTAAAGGGGTTTTCCAAGACTAATGTATTGATAGGATAGATCATCATTATGTGATTAGCGGGGTTCAGTAGCATTGCAGCCTCATTCATGTGCCAATGACATTACACACATTGATCATTTGCCACAGCAAAAGCTCAGTCTCATTCAAGTGAATTGAGTGAATGTAAATCTCAGAAAACCTCTTTAACATGTTAACAACAATGTGTCACAAAGTGTTTCTTACTGTTTCAAAGGTTTTTATTGTTTTGTTGTAAAATTTAAGAGCAAGTGGCATTCAAGATGATGATAATGCAATTATGCCATAATACAAGTACATTTCCATGTAAGTAAATTTCCCAAGATATTCACATGTCTTTTCTTTAAGCCTTAGATGGAGAGGACAGCGCTTATACTGCTGTAGTATAGTTCACCCTACCTTCACTTGAACTGGTCATTCCTGGACTGTCTGTATCTCTGTGGAAAGAATTAGGGATTAAATACATATCTACATCAGATAAAACACTATGTCTTTAAATGTCTTTTCAATAACTTTTGTTGTCTTCTATAAGGTATATATCCACATTTATATTTACTTTTAAAGGAAAATATATTATATTGTATTGTTTTATTTAGAGATGAGCGAACCTCTCAGGATTTTATCCATTTTGGGTTTAGGTGGCTCAGGAACAAAGTTGTTACAAACCTCCCCTGTCTTCAGAGTGCAGAACATTCTTAGACCTCCTAGGAACCTGTTTATCCAATTTCTAGCCCTCTAAGCTAAACACAACCAAGTTATACCAAAGGGAAATTAATATACTTTGGAGTCTCTTCAGACTGCAGATATAGTATAATATGTGGAGGCCTAGGGGAGGTATGATAAATAAAAAAAGAAACATTGATACTCACCTTCCCTTTTCTCTTTTGGGTTCCTCGCTCCAGCATTCTCTTTTTTGGTCTCTTTAGTAACATCATGTGAATGTGCTTCAGTGATGACATGGGCAGACCAAGCTTCATGACCCCAGAGTATAATATGGCGGCCATTTTAGTTTTCCTGAGACTAATCCTCATTTGTTCAGTTTTATACAAAAAAAAAACTGATTATTTGGAATATTCTTGTTGTCCATCTTTACTTTAATTCATGCACAACTATAGCATTGGCATATCTATGCAAATGTCTCATGATAGCATTTTATGATTGTAATATTAATTCAAGCATATACTGTAATAAATACCCCATATTGTCCAAATATAAATGTGCAAAGCAGAATACAGAATCTATTCATATACATTAGAGATGGGTGAACTTGCATGATGCCTAGTGCTGTTATCATGGGAATGAACAGGATTATTCTTTCTTCTCTAGCAATCATCACACGTACTCAGATATTCATATAGATATACAATATATAGGGAAAGTTGATATTTTATCAATGGTATCGGCCGACCATGCCCCAGTTGTAATGTCTCTGGAGATCATGTAAAACTAGCTTAGCTCTTGGAAAATGAATGTATAATCAATACAAACAGGAGATGCAGGAGACAATTGAGCAGGTAGAAACAACACCATTGGTAATCTGGTGAGCGCATAAAACCTTAATAACAGGCTTGTCTGACCTAAAAATGTGAACGAGATCAATTCGAAGGGCCAATACTTCTCTTGAGATAGCTGGGAAAAAAGCATAAAGATAGTCCCTTATCTGATATTAACAGTGGAATATACAAAACCAAAGAAAAAGATGAAGGTCTTCAGAGGACGCACTACCCAAATAGTGAAAAAATAAGTAAATATTTAGCCCGTATTTGAAAAATGTAAAAACATTTAAAATAAACAAATGAGCAAAGGGAAATGACTTTGGGTGTATAATAATGAATATATATGAATATGCTAGATGAAGTGTGAATATAGCTGTCGCTAAAGTGCTAAAGTACAGGTCACTGAGAAGGGGGCCGGGGTCACTGGTAATACAAAAAAGTTACAGATCATTAATTTATCGAAAAGAGTGATATCTGCCTCTGAGGAGAAGGTCCTTACTATGGGTTTATCCTTTGTACCAACACCAAAGTTCCATGAATTTAATTGGGTTAAGGATATAATGTTGTTCACACGTAAAATAAGATGGGCAAAATTTATGAGTATCTCAGACAGACAACGCTGTTTGGAATTAGGTATCCAAGAATAGGATTTACCAGATGTGGCTTTGTTACACTCACTTTGGGCAGAAAGTGAAGGGGCACCTTTATCATATACCACTCTGAAACCAAAAAGTACTAAACAACCACCACTTTTTGATACTCGATATATTGATACCTTTGAACAATTGGTGCTTAAGGACCTAGCTGAATTGGGGGCTCGTCCATATCATGTTAGGAACAACTTACCCAGAGAACAACTATTGGCCCTTAGGGAACTGGAAAAGGATGAAACGATAGTAATTAAAGCCCCCAATACATTAAGATGTGTCATGATCTGCTGTATTTTCCGGGTGCATATCGTGTACTAGATAGAGATCCAACTGAACCTTTTTTGGTGGAACTTCGTGCCATCCTAGACAGAGCTCTGAATGATGGACTTATCTCAGATAAGGAATGGGCCTTCATGCTACCAGAGAAACCAGTGATCCCGACTTTTTACTGTCTCCCTAAAATCCATAAAGGGGTTAATCCCTTAAAGGGGAGACCAATAGTGGCTGGTATTGACAGCATAACGACTGGAACTAGTATATATCTTGACCGCATTCTTAGACCTTTTGTTACAGCATTACCATCATATATACGAGATACGCAGGATGTTCTGCGACGATTGGAGGACATTGTTCTTCCAGCAGGTACCTTGGTGGCTAGCCTGGATGTGGAGGCGCTCTACAGCTCCATACCCCACGATTTGGGGTGTGGGGCTGTGGGGCGCTTCCTGGCTGCCAGAAGCAATTCACATGTGGAGCATAATCAGTTGGTCCTTGACCTATTGGAATTTATCCTCAAGCATAATTACTTTATGTTTAACGGCCGCTTCTTCCACCAGTCGATCGGGACTGCAATGGGCAGTCCCGTTGCGCCATGTTTCGCAAATCTATATCTCGGCTGGTGGGAGGAGCGGCTGGTCTTTACGGAGGAAAATGAGTTCTATACTTCAAAAATCCAGAATTGGATGAGATTTATAGACGATATACTGTTATTCTGGACAGGGACAATACAGGAATTTAATACCTTTATTGGAAACTTGAACACCAATGATATCAATCTTAAGTTTACATCTACCATTAGTGATAAGGAAATTACATTCCTAGATTTGAAAATCTTGATTGATGCACAGGGATATGTTACAACTGATTTATTTAGGAAGGATACTGCCACAAACAGTTTGCTCTCATGGAAAAGCCATCACCCTTATTCCCTTCGTAAGGGAATACCAAGGGGTCAATACCTGCGTATGCGCCGTAACTGTTCCTCTTATAAGGATTTTGAGGTAGCAAGTGGTGATTTGACTGATAGATTTATTGAGCGGGGGTTATCCGGAAGGGGTACTCCAAGAGGCTTTTGAACATGCTGCAAACAAGGATCGTACATCTCTGTTAAATCCACGTCCAAAATCGGATTCGCAAAATCAAATCCGTATAATTGGTACGTTTGATAATCAAAGCACAGAAGTGCGAAAAATCCTCAATAAACACTGGGATGTTCTAAAATTGGACACTGATATCCATCAAATGCTAACACAATACCCATCAGTAACATATAGGAGGGGGAGGAACCTACAAGATAGACTGATTCATAGTCATTTGTCCCCCCCGACAGATACCTCATGGTTATCTAAACACATCCCAAATGGGAATTTTCGGTGTGGGCAATGTAAGGCCTGTAAATTCATCAAGACGGGCTCAGAATTTTCTAGTGTGGTTACTGAGGAAAGTTTTGAGAGCCGCAGTTTTATAAACTGCCAAACGATGGGCCTGGTATATATGGCCACATGTAGTTGTCCTAAAAATTACGTTGGCAAGACAAAACGTAAATTTTGCCGACAGATCATGGACCACATTGGTAATATTAGACGTTAAGAAGAACGGCCCCTAAGTAGACATATTTGGGAACATCATGGTGGCAATATGGAGGATATCTCTTTCCAGGGATTGGAGGTGATTAGAGCTCACCCCAGGGGAGGAGACTGGGATAAAAAAAAATCCTACAAAAGGAGGCAGAATGGACATACAGACTCAAAAGCCTTTCCCCTGGAGGATTAAATGGAAACATAAATTTTAGTTGTTTCATTTAATAATATACTCCTCCATTATTTATAACTTTGGTCCTGATTATGGATAGGGCTATTCAGGCACATATACTGCGAATGTAGCATAATAATGTATGGAATGGTGGGTTTATTTACTATTGTAAACAATTATTATCTATAGGATAATTGGGACTAGTAAAATATGCACAGGGTTAAATTTATGAGTTAGTGCTGGGTATATTGATAAAAGTGTAAAAATCTTTATACTGTGGCTTAATTGACACAGAACTTATTGGCATATTGACACTATCATTGGATCATAAATTGATCATAGATCTGCAGCATATTACTCTATTTAGTAATAAGTTAACATCTTTGTGCATCAAATCTGGTTCCACATTAAGTCATCTAATTCCTACATAAGCTCTGTGATATAGAACCATTCAGCTCTTTAGATCTATCAGATAAACAAGAGAGACATCATGATGATGATTGGGGTGAATTCAGCTATTTACAGGTCTGGCTGTGACCTGTGGTGCTGCAGCCGACGATACTATGGATTGTATGAGCGTCTGTTAGATTGTTGACACCCCCGGGAGGCAGCCGGACGTCACGGAGGGCGTGCCCAATGGAGACACGCCACGTCATCGGCGGGCGGACCAGGGGGCGTGGCCTTCGCTTTAAATGTGCGAGCGAGCCGGCGCGCACTTCAGCATTACAAAGGTACCGCGTCCTACCATCAAGGGCGCGGGAAATGCAGTTCTAACTGCAAAATACATCGATCCCGATACTTAAGTCCTCCTGATGAGCTAATGTATTTAGCGAAACGCGTAGAGGGGAAACCGGGGGCCTGACTTTATTAGGGACCTGGCTAAATGAGCATAGGGGTTAATCTTGGTCATACAGTCCTATGAAAAAGTTTGGGCACCCCTATTAATCTTAATCATTTTTAGTTCTAAATATTTTGGTGTTTGCAACAGCCATTTCAGTTTGATATATCTAATAACTGATGGACACAGTAATATTTCAGGATTGAAATGAGGTTTATTGTACTAACAGAAAATGCGCAATATGCATTAAACCAAAATTTGAGCGGTGCAAAAATATGGGCACCTCAACAGAAAAGTGACATTAATATTTAGTACATCCTCCTTTTGCAAAGATAACAGCCTCTAGTTGCTTCCTGTAGCTTTTAATCAGTTTCTGGATCCTGGATGAAGGTATTTTGGACCATTTCTTTCTACAAAACAATTCAAGTTCAGTTAAGTTTGATGGTCGCCGAACATGGACAGCCCGCTCTCAAATGATCTGAAAACAAAGATTGTTCAACATAGTTGTTCAGGGGAAGGATACAAAACGTTGTCTCAGAGATTTAACCTGTCAGTTTCCACTGTGAGGAACATAGTAAGGAAATGGAAGACCACAGGGACAGTTCTTGTTAAGCCCAGAAGTGGCAGGCCAAGAAAAATATCAGAAAGGCAGAGAAGAAGAATGGTGAGAACAGTCAAGGACAATCCACAGACCACCTCCAAAGAGCTGCAGCATCATCTTGCTGCAGATGGTGTCACTGTGCATCGGTCAACTATACAGCGCACTTTGCACAAATAGAAGCTGTATGGGAGAGTGATGAGAAAGAAGCCGTTTCTGCACGTACGCCACAAATAGAGTTGCCTGAGGTATGAAAAAGCACATTTGGACAAGGCAGCTTCATTTTGGAAACAAAAATTGAGTTGTTTGGTTATAAAAAAAGGCGTTATGCATGGCGTCCAAAAAGAAACAGCATTCCAAGAAAAACACATGCTACCCACTGAAAAATTTGGTGGAGGTTCCATCATGCTTTGGGGCTGTGTGGCCAATGCCGGCATCGGGAATCTTGTTAAAGTTGAGGGTCGCATGGATTCCACTCAGTATCAGCAGATTCTTGAGAATAATGTTCAAGAATCAGTGACGAAGTTGAAGTTACGCCGGGGATGGATATTTCAGCAAGACAATGATCCAAAACACCGCTCCAAATCCTCAGGCATTCATGCAGAGGAACAATTACAATGTTCTGGAATGGCCATCCCAGTCCCCAGACCTGAATATCATTGAACATCTGTGGGATGATTTGAAGCGGGCTGTCCATGCTCAGCGACCATCTAACTTAACTAAACTTGAATTGTTTGTCCAAAATACCTTTATCCAGGATCCAGGAACTGATTAAAAGCTACAGGAAGCGACTAGAGGCTGTTATCTTTGCAAAAGGAGGATGTACTAAATATTAATGTCACTTTTCTGTTGAGGTGCCCATACTTTTGCACCGGTCAAATTTTGGTTTAATGCATATTGCGCATTTTCTGTTAGTACAATAAACCTCATTTCAATCCTGAAATATTACTGTGTCCATCAGTTATTAGATATATCAAACTGAAATGGCTGTTGCAAATACCAAAATATTTAGAACTAAAAATGATTAAGATTAATAGGGGTGCCCAAACTTTTTCATAGGACTGTATATGGCTTACCTATAGCTGTATTATATCGCTCTGGTGCTGATTGAGGGGCGGCTTACTAGCGTTATACCGCTCCCTGTGTGTATTTTGGGGATGGCTAAGTGTTGCTATACACAGGGGAATGATACTACGGCTTGTGGGAAGTTGGTAAAACTATATTGACCACAGAGCTTTCATCACCTGTTTAAATAGAATAACAGCCTGACTACATGAGTTATTTTCCCTATACAAATATGATCCAGACATCAAAGGATTAATATATAGCTCAGAAAAGATCTAGTGTGAGCGATACAGGGAGAAATAATTTATTATGTGACTTATTAACCTCCTTTGCAACAATATAACCCAGACATTAAGGGGTTATTATTTGTGTAGCTTTCAATGTATCCAGTGTTAGCTACACAGGGATAAATATTGCATATGACTGCATGGAAAGGCAACACAAAAAGTGACTGGTGATTGCCTATATCTATTAGAAGTCATATTGCATTAATGCTATTATTTTAATAGGCCATTTTTTAATAAAACTTTATTAAAGGTTATGTTTTATAAATTGCTCCTACAGTGACTTTTCAGAAATATATTGAGTAAATTACCCGTCAGTGACTCGATAAATAAAAAAAGAAACATTGATACTCACCTTCCCTTTTCTCTTTTGGGTTCCTCGCTCCAGCATTCTCTTTTTTGGTCTCTTTAGTAACATCATGTGAATGTGCTTCAATGATGACATGGGCAGACCAAGCTTCATGACCCCAGAGTATAATATGGCGGCCATTTTAGTTTTCCTGAGACTAATCCTCATTTGTTCAGTTTTATACAAAAAAAAAACTGATTATTTGGAATATTCTTGTTGTCCATCTTTACTTTAATTCATGCACAACTATAGCATTGGCATATCTATGCAAATGTCTCATGATAGCATTTTATGATTGTAATATTAATTCAAGCATATACTGTAATAAATACCCCATATTGTCCAAATATAAATGTGCAAAGCAGAATACAGAATCTATTCATATACATTAGAGATGGGTGAACTTGCATGATGCCTAGTGCTGTTATCATGGGAATGAACAGGATTATTCTTTCTTCTCTAGCAATCATCACACGTACTCAGATATTCATATAGATATACAATATATAGGGAAAGTTGATATTTTATCAATGGTATCGGCCGACCATGCCCCAGTTGTAATGTCTCTGGAGATCATGTAAAACTAGCTTAGCTCTTGGAAAATGAATGTATAATCAATACAAACAGGAGATGCAGGAGACAATTGAGCAGGTAGAAACAACACCATTGGTAATCTGGTGAGCGCATAAAACCTTAATAACAGGCTTGTCTGACCTAAAAATGTGAACGAGATCAATTCGAAGGGCCAATACTTCTCTTGAGATAGCTGGGAAAAAAGCATAAAGATAGTCCCTTATCTGATATTAACAGTGGAATATACAAAACCAAAGAAAAAGATGAAGGTCTTCAGAGGACGCACTACCCAAATAGTGAAAAAATAAGTAAATATTTAGCCCGTATTTGAAAAATGTAAAAACATTTAAAATAAACAAATGAGCACATGTTAGGGTAGAGAAATGACTTTGGGTGTATAATAATGAATATATATGAATATGCTAGATGAAGTGTGAATATAGCTGTCGCTAAAGTGCTATACCTATAATATAATAGTGATTACAAATATGCCATGTGAAAAAATAAAACATGAAAAGGATATAATAACGTGGGTGGCCACTGTGGCCTTGGAAACTTTCAGTAAGGTTTTCTCCTATTACAAGATACATTGAGTTGACCTGGAGGAGGCTGAAGTGTTCATTCAACAAATATTTACTGGTGTCCAACTTAAATCCTTTTTGATGTTATCCAGGAATTCCGTCTCACACACAGACTTCCATAAGTTCCTAGAGATATGCCATCTCTTATACTCCCCTGAAGCTTCAACCCCTATATTTCCCAGAGTGGCTCTAACACAGCTACAGCTACCTGCTTCTGTAAATGGGGGATCCTCACTTTTCTACAAAAGTCTGAAACATCCGTCAGAGCAGATGAAAACTTTCTGTCTTGTACGATGAAAGAGGGATCTTTTTAGACAAATTTCCTTACAGGACAGGTATATGGTTATTTTACAAGTTATGTTAAAGTTTGCAGGGAGCTGATCACTGGGTGACAGCTTTCAAAATATCCCTTAGGTGGTTCTGAACCTCATCGCAGATAGCTCACATAGATCCCACCTGCTTGAACCTTTGCTAAAGATGTTGTTGCGCAGTGGGAAACCTAATCCATATGTGGTATTACTGCCCTCAGAACTTCGCGTTCTGGTCCTCCACTTTACAGCTTCAATGTCACCTAGTTTGAAACTTTGCTTTTTAAATACTGATAACTTTCCAGACAACATGGCAGTAGTACTTGGCCACATCATCCTTGCTGTGAGATCTATGATAGCCCGTCAGTTTAGATCTGTGTAGTGTTTAACCATTGCAGGACGTATATAGCATGTGTAATTAGCCTTCATATGGAAAAAATGTTGGGGGTCAGGAGTAACTACCTCCATAGCCTCCTATCAAAATGGACACTATGGAGAGACTACAAGGGAACTCCATGACCTATGTCACGTATTTACTATTCTTTCTAAGACCTTCCTTAACTCCTGTAATTGCAGATCTATTATGTGTAATCCTTCCACTGTGATATGAGCCACTGGTTTATTTTTTCTATTTATTTTTGTTGTTCTTAGTTGATTTGCTTATTGTTGGTGTTAATCCTGTACATTCTCGCACCCTATAGAAGTTCTATGTATCTGCAGGGGCATGCAAAAGGTTTGAATAATGCCATATTGTAGCTGTATATTCACACCGATTTGCACTGCTTTTTTTTTACTTTTATGCAATATATTCTTATCAACATATGCCTTATACAGTACAGACCAAAAGTTTGGACACACCTTCTCATTCAAAGAGTTTTCTGTATTTTCATGACTATGAAGATTTTACCCAAAAATTTGGTCTGTACTGTATGTAGTGCTTACTTCTGTTACGTGTTTATAATTTTCAATTTTTCTGAAAACTTAATAAAAAGTTAAATTTAAAAAAAAAAAAAAAAAAAGGTGGATTGTCGCTGTGGTTACCTGCATGCAGTATTCATCCATCTTCTTCTGCAGCATATGCAGATGCTCCCGTATGAGTAATGTGTAATTCCAGCGAGTTGTAATGTCTCAGATGAGGTAATATAAGGGCAGGCCTTTTTTGTCGCTTCAAGTACCAGCAGAATATTCTTAGAGACACAAGAATGGCTGAAATGTGATACTTTTCTGTTCATGAGTTGAGATGAATGAATTAGGAACAAACCAGTTTACAGTGCCGTATAGGAAAAAAAAAACTGTTCACGGCTATAAAGCATATATGTGATTCTATAATAATTATTTTCCCTTTAGTCTCAGGTAGCAATGTGTATTGTATTGTAACAAGGTTGAAGCCTAACATCAAAGCTTATAGACTCTTAAAACTAATATTCTTTTTCAGAAATAATTGATAGGTGTCAGATATCAGAACATATTATATTTTGCGCCTAATAACTGGTTATTAACTTTGAATATACTCAGTATTAGTTCTTTACATCAGTAAATCCATGTAATACTTTATACATTTACATCAAAGGTGTACATATCAAAGATACAGACTACCCCAAATGCTACTTGGTGACTACAACCTGTGCAGTACTCTTTGGAGAAACTGTATTTCTAGCAAATGGCATCTGCCAAATGGTAGACTATATTGGGCAGCATATAACGGGATTAGCTCAGGGATCGTCGTCTCCTCAGATAGACGAGCATTTTGTGGCACAAAAATGAAAGTCCAGTCCAGTCAAATGTGGTGCAACTGACCACAACCAGTTTTATTAGAACTTGTTCAGAAAAACAAAGCAAATACAATACAAAATAAATCCTAGCCGTCCAACTTCTACCTATAACACAGGTTACCTAACTATCAGAGCTGGGCCTACTGCACAGCTCCCTAGACAGGTGACTACCCAGGAGCAGAGAGAGCCATATACCTGTGGGCTGTCTGCCCTTTTATACACAATTCAGGATAACAAGCATTTAACCCCACGTATCCCAAAACTTGGAGTGGCTGATTGGAGTAAAGACACACTTGATTCCCCCTACTCCAGCAGCCAGACCTTTACCAGGGTTTTGGTAAGACCCTCCTGCAAGGAACACAGCTTTTCTCAGCTGCACCTAGAACATATATGACAGGAACCTGGGAGAAATATACACTCCTTCTGCCCTTGGTCCTGTCACAACAGTCAGTTCTTGAAGCTAACATGTTGGATGCAAGAAGAATACACAATCATATGGATCTGACCTACTTTAACAATTGCCACATTATGATGTAGATGACTAGATCAGATCTCCAAGAGGTCCATTGGGGTATTTCCAATATGCAGTTGTTAGTACCTACCAAATTTGGTCCAGGGAAGGACTACCAATGAAAAGGTCACAGGGTCATTGTCATTCAAGTCCTTACACAACTGGAAAAGGTGACTTCAATTGATGCTTAACATTGTCTATTATATTAGGCAAGCAATATTCTGCAGAGAAATGTTTGGATCTGACATGTTGATGTTTCACATGAAATAAACCACTTACCTAAATATTATTGTGGTTAAAGTAGATTTCTTTGTGATGACAGTACAATCTAATGGCAATGATATTTTTCAGCATGATGGTGCCGCCTGTCACACTGTCAAAATTTAGGAATGGTTAAAAACATGAAAACACTTTGAAACACTTTGATTTTCCGGCAATATTTCTTCCATTAATAATTTTTGTAATATACTTTATTAATGAATTGAGTCTCATTTTTTATTCTTTTCCTTTTTTCTTTATTGAGAGAAAAAAAATCTGTACATTGCTTTCACTAGATAGAAGGGGGTGAACTTTTGTATTAAAGAGGCTGAGTCTGGAGGGGGTCACTTTTAATGTTTGTATTTTAGGCATTAGAAAAGCAGTTCTAATGTCGTATGAAAGATGAGGTTCTCTTTAGAGGAATCACCAGCTGAAAACATAGTCAGGATATTTATTTCAGGATATCTCTGAAAATAATGCTGAGATATCTGTATATCCCTAATATCAGGTTTATCAGGTATAATATATTTCATATAATACCTGTTCTGTGTTTTTAAATGCCTGAAAAATAACTGTTTGTAATACCCCCATCATCATCTTTAGTGCCTTATATGAGAGCCTGTAATAATAATAATAATAATAATAATAATAATAATAATAATAATAATAAAAATAGTATATCTCTATATAGTTATGCAAAGCAGCCATGAGGCCAGATTTGGGAGATTTGTCTGCAGACAGCTGTGAAGCAGGCAGAGGCTAAAAATGTCATTGACCGCTACAGAGGTGTAGTTAGGATGTGATTCCAGAGGATAGCCAAAGTACTTGAACCTGTCGGTAGGTAATTCTGGTAAGTTAGGCCCATGCCTGCTGCACTTGATGGCAGATTTGTATATATATATATATATATATATATATATATATATATATATATATGAGGATATATTCCATTTCCGCCATGTGGGCCAGCCCTAGAAAGATTATTTTGTTTGCATTGTTTCTGCAAGATATGTTTCTGCTCCTATTAAAGGCCACCACACAGCACTATTATTAACTTGGGAAACATATTGGCTTGACAGACTCCTTTTATACTAAAGTATTTGAAGACAAAGTTGGGATTTGAAATGTTGTGCTTTCTCTGTAATGTAAAGTGTTTATATGCCAGCTAATATCCCAGCGAATTGTAGAGAATGACCTGATTCCTTAAAGTTAAAGTTTTCGTCTTTCTCTGATTCACCTTCACGTTTCATATTTCTAATTGTTTAATGAAACTATATGAAGTAACTTGCCTGTTAAAGGAGGACAGGAGATTCCCTAAGGTTCTGTAATCTGTACTTTATTTTGGTCTGTTGCTAACTGTGAGACCATTTGGCAGTACAGCCTTAAAGCTTTCAGATAATTAGATTTACAAAGGAGGGTAGAGACTTCTTAAAAGAAGATTGCCTTTTTTTTTTTTTAAATATCACTGGTGCAGCTTGACCTACTTGTTATTTGTGATATTAAGTAGGGTGACTTGACCTCTGTGAAGGTGTTTAAAGACATTCATTGTATTTATAAAGAGCCACCAGGATCATAGACGACATAATTACACTCAAGTACCTACAAGTGTACCCTTTAGATTTTCTCATGTGTCGATATGTTTCACTCTTTATATTTCTTCTTGGCTTGACACGTGTCCTTCTTTACCTAGCCACTTGGCTTGAGAAACTGTGAGGGCCCCTTCACACGGCGTAAGCGCTTGGCTCATTCCGAGCCGTACACACGAGAGCTTCTAAACACTTCCCATTCACTTCAATGGGAGCTCTCGTAAAGCCGGCTTTATTATTATTATTATTATTATTATTATTATTACATCAGTTTAAGATTCATAATAATACATAATAATACATATTATGTATATGCATCCTATGCTAAGGATCTCTTACCTATTACTTGAGATTCTCACCGAAGCACTTTGGAGCCTTATTAGTTGAATTTGATATCAGCAGTGAAAAGGGAGTGAGTATAAGGCTAAGGTGTGTGGATTTACTGACCACAAAAGTGCCAGTTTTTTTTTTTTTTTTTAAATGTAGATTGTAAGCCCACACAGAGCTCACAATGTACATTTTTCCCTATCAGTATGTCTTTGGAATATGGGATGGAAATCCATGCAAACACAGGGAGAACATACAAACTCCTTGCAGATGGTTTTTTTGTCCTTGGCAGGATTTGAACACCAGGACTCCAGTGCTGCAAGGCTGCAGTGCTAACCACTGAGCCACCGCGTGGCCCCTAAAGTGCCAGGTTTTTAGAATAAACCATTATGTATGAATGTGGATTACAATATTGTCTATGTTGCATTAGCTTTCCAACAGTTATAGGCGCCATACTGTATGTAGCTCTTCCATACATAGCACACAGAGAAAGGTATAAAGGACATTTTAGATTGTATACTTGTGTGTCTGTCTCCGTCAACAGTATAGTACAAAAGTACAGTAAAAAAGTTATAGATGTCAGAATATGATGACCCCATTTTCAAAAGTGACATTTTAATTGTAAAATAAATTGAAAACATGATAAAAACCAGTATGTATATAGTATTGCCTTTATCATAATGACCCACTGGACAAAGCTGCCAAGTCATTTTTAATACATAGTGAATGCCTTAAAATGCAAAATATTATGATAGATTTGTATGTTGTAAACGTAAACAAAAGCTTAACAAAACATATGTACCCAAAAATATACAACTCATCATGCAAAGAATAAGCCCTCACATAGCTAGTTTGACAGAAAAATAAAAAAGTTATTAATTTTGGAAGACAGGGAGGGAAATTTGAAAACAAAAAGTCAGCAAACACTAGGGATTGTAGGGTTATAGGTTGGACTTGATGGACTAATGTCTTTATCCAACCTCATCTACTATGTAACTATGTAAGCATTAATGTACAAACTATCCTTCAAGGGTTAATAAGATGAATTACAACATTTTCTTGTGTAGACTTATATAATGGATTTATTGGAAATGCTGTATAGTTATGCTGTAAGTATGCTACAACCAATTTTATGTAGGCAGTGCAGGGAGTAGAAACACAGGGCTTGGCAGAGAGGTGAGTGTAAATGCCAGCCATCTTTCATTAACAGATAGAACAAAGCCTTTGGGCAGCTGCATTGCACATCAGGAGGCCACTTAGGATCTCAGTGGGTGACTGAAGAGTTATGCTCTTCAATGAGTAAAGTTACTCTCATTCTTTATTATCATAAACACTTACACAACCTGTTTTCTAATTGTTGTGTCCATCAATTGTTATTTATGTGTATTCTCTAGGTCTCAATAAAAATAAGGTGAAAAAGCAATCTTCTAAATATTACACCATCCCCTTCCTGCCTGTTTTATAAAAGAGGTACTCATTGAAGTTATACAGTAAATTGTTCTGTGAAGACTTCCTTTATATTATAACAACATTCGACTTGAACAGAATTCAACTGTAATAACATAATTTTGATACATGAATCCTATTTACAAGTTACGATTGACTTTTCCACTCAACTGAAAAGCAGAATACAACCATGGTTTAACTATTTTGCACAATGTTTGTTGCATGTTTTGTTGGCAACTAATTTTCTACATGTATGTCCTCTCTTACCTGTCCTCTTGGCTTGGCATGGCCAGATGTGTAATAAGTTGCTTTTCGAGACATAGTTTCATGATAAATTACCCCAAAATGAAATTCTAACTGCCCTATTTGTGTCTCTGCGAGATCACCAAGTGGAGGAACTACAATCTTTCAAGGCTTTTGTTATTATGTTATAATTTTTTACCCTAACAATACAGGAGTTGCCACATCACTTTCATTGCGAGAATATGTGATGCCCATGCGTATAGAGCACATGAGCAATGATTGCCACCCAAGCACGCAATGTGGCAACTCCTGCATTGTTATGATGCGACACTTCAATCTTGCAATAATTGGTGTGCAATTCGCATATTTGTGTATTGATGTAGCTTCATTCTTCCAACATCTTGCCATTCTCCTCCCTTTTTATTGGTACATTTTATTCAGGTGCATTCTCTAGTACATGTAATATGTCTCTTCGAGCTCGTGCACACGGAGTTAACGTGAGCATATTTTAGTATAATACATGTGTATAGAATACATGTGTAAAAATAATGCTCCTATTGACTTAAATGAAATCTTTTACACATGCAAAAAAAAATACGTCAAAAAATGCGCCAAAAAATGTAAAGCATTTTTTACACGTATAAAAGATTTCATTGACGTCAATGGGAGTGTTATTTTTACACATGTATTCTATACACGTGTATTATGGTAAAATACGCTCGCGTTAACTCCATGTGCACGATCCCTTATGGTGGATTGGAAATTGATGTATATTTAAACTTGACTATCTGATCATGCCACATGTCTCCTTCATGAAGCCGTGTGGCGAAACAATTATTGAGGTAGAATGTTTGACAAGTAAGGATACTATGGTGGCTTATATAATTGATCATCATTGATTTGGTTGGTTACTTGAGGTTATACTATTGCCTTTTCTGTGTGAATGTGCACATGAATAGATCACAACATATGCTGTTAAAATTGTTTTCTTTTTTATTACGCTGATCAGTTATTCACCATTGTCAGCAGTATATCCCCTATTTTCATCATTATTATTATTATTATTATTATTATTGCCCCTATTTTCCTACCTTGCCATTATTATGGTATAGCTCTCTTATTTATCCCTCATTATATGTTTGTTAATGATTTATTTTGTGTCAATAAAATTACATTCTTTTATCTGTTGGTGGTCATGACATTTTTCTATGGATATTTTTACATTTAACAAATCACTGTTTTTGCCACTTTATTTTCCACAAAAATTGAATAAAATGTGATTAAAACATTACTCACTTCCTAAAATGGAATTAACAAAAACTATTAAAAAACCCGAAAATGACATAGATGAAAACAAAAAAGTTATAGATTTCACAATGGCAAAGAAATTGTAGCATTCTAAAAAAAATCTTTCCTTTTTTCAAAGATATTAAAACATGAAAAATACTATATCAATTTGCTATAGCATGATCATACACTGCCTGGCCAAAAAAAAAGTCGTGATTGTTAATATTTAGTTGGGTCACCATGAGCACGAATAACAGCAAGCATCCATCTCAGCATGGAGTCTATAAAGTTCTGTAGTGTAGACTCAGGGATTTTGATCCAATTCTCAAGTATCAGGGAGCCCAGGTTACACAGATTCGTTGGGGGTGGTGAGTGACAGTGCAGGTTCCTTTCCAGCACATTCCAGTCCAGGACACGACCATCACTCTGGAACAATGTGAAACGTGATTCATCTGACCATATGACCTTTCTCCATTGCTCTAGGGTCCAATCCTTGTGGTCTCTTGCAAATGACAGGCGCCGACGTCTGTTGGTCTCTGTCACCAATGGCTTTCGTGTGGCGACACAACTCTTGAGACCCATTCCTTTGAGTTCTTGTCGCATTGTTCGGTCCGAAATGTGTCGCTCCGTCGAGTTGAATATCTGTGTGAGTTCAAAGGTGGTTTTCCGGCGGTTATCTTTCACCAGTTGCTTTAGGGACCTACGACCACGAGTTTCGAGTATAGTCTTACGCC
This sequence comes from Leptodactylus fuscus, assembly GCF_031893055.1. Taxonomy (NCBI): domain Eukaryota; kingdom Metazoa; phylum Chordata; class Amphibia; order Anura; family Leptodactylidae; genus Leptodactylus; species Leptodactylus fuscus. The sequence goes on from NC_134265.1 coordinate 246,139,731, forward strand.
CACACTTTCCACGGTTGGAGGGGGGCTCTCCACCATCTCGCCATGCTCATATGATATGCTGAACAGTTCTCTGTCCGATACCAGTTACTTTGGCTATCTCCTTGGTCGATTTGTTGGCCTGATGCAATCCAAAGACTTGCCCCTTCTGGAAGGCACTAACATCTCTTCCTCTGGTAGCTCTTCCGTTGCACGCATTGAAATGAATAGAAGCACCTGGTACTTCCGCTTTGACGCCGGCCGGCCGCTTAACCCCCTGCGTGCCGGCTACGTCCATTCATTTCAATGCGTGCGTGCTGTTCGGATTGGCTGATCCGAACAGTACTCGCTCATCTCTAGTAGACATCGCTTCACATCTTTATTTATGATCTGCACTTGACAGGCTACAGCTCAATTATATATATTCAAGAATATATGCAAATTCCTGTCATGAACAGTTATTATATCAGGGGTGGAACAGTACCTTGTTCCACAAGGCGACTTTTTTTTGGCCAGGCAGTGTATATACCTGTAGAATATAGGTAACATATTTTATTAGACAGTGAATGCTGTTGAAGTGAAACCTATTTAAAAAAATGGTACCGATTTCTTCTAATTTCACCCTATTCTGAATTTTTGTCCACCTCACAGTATATCATACTCAATATTAATTGGTATCATTATGAAGTACATTTTATCCCACAAAAATAATCCCCCTTACAACTCTGTGAACAGTACAATAAAACGTTATGGTTAGGAGTGAAAAAAACAAAAATGAAAAATGACTGCACTGGGAAAGCATTAAACATCTTCACATAATATAATTTAATAAACTTTTTGCATTTTTCAAACTGCACCGTAAAAATACATATTGGATATTCTCTGTAGTTCTTTCAAAAGGGAAATCAGACATTAAATTAGATACAAAACTATTTAACATATTGTAAAGCTGATTCATTTTATAACAGAGTTGTTACGTCTGTTATAAATCATTTACTAATGATGAGTTCAAGTATTTTGTCGAAACAATGCAATGTAACAGCCTGCTAAAAAATGCGTTTGTGACTACAATGAGCAAAAAAAAAAAAAAATATTACAAACTGATTCTATTAAACCTGCATGAAATTGCCCCATGGTTAAAGGTGCGTATTCATTTATCACAGTGCCCTATGCTTATAGAATAGTGATTGATTGATTTGATCAGATAAACTCAATTATGCGTGAACGACTCTACCTGGTTTCTAGAGGAGAATAAATGGATCTTACTGTGGCACTGTACTTTTTAATGATTCTTCTTGCCAAGTTGACATATATTGTAATCAAAATCTTTAATGCTTCTAATGCAATGCAATAAGTATTTTTGCAGACAGGAATCAATTTCTTACTGAGCATTCACCCTGTGAGTGCAAGTCAATTTAACTTAACATAAATAAGTTTTATATGAAAATGTGCTATTATGGCAGGAAATAAAACAGAAAATAGCATTTTTCCAAATTATTATTGTCTTGATTATTACTGATAAAGTGACTTTAATTTAAGAAGTCCCATTACTTTTTATGATATGTACTACCTTTTATACACAAGTTTTATGTAGTCTATATTTCTTCTCTTCTCTATGATTTATATGACAAAAGATTTCGGAGGAAATCATATATTAAATTAGTCAATGGTCATGTGATGGACAAACAGATGCACACATTGTTACTAGACAAATGTCTGATAAATGTGCTGTGCCTATAACAAGCTGTCCACCTGTGTGTCCATCACATGACCATGGACCATATATCACATGACCATGGACTGATTTTTATCCACTATAAGTAAGCAGAATGAATGACAGCCAGCGGAGATCTAAAAAAATTGTGAGGAATTGGCACTTTTCAGATCCCATAGTATAATAATTGGAGACCCAGGGGAGGATACAAACATAAAAAACACTGTTACTTGCCTCTCCTGGGCTCTGGAGCACTCCCGACTGATGTTGGTCATCTTCAATGATGGAAGAGACGTCACTTGAGCCGGGCTTGCGTCACAATGTATAAGGATGGAAGCCCAGCCCACATGACATCTGTAGGCCTGAAGCCTTCCAGATCCAGGAGAGGTAAGTATCAGTGTTTTTTTATGTTCCCTCACCTCTCCTAGCCTTCCAATCATTATACTCGTGGGTCTTAAAATAATGATAGCAGTGTTTGTGGAGTTCTTTATACCAGAATACTGAAAGACAGTTTGTCTTTATTCCGGAACTGAGTTCAGGCATGTTCTGGCCTAATTTAAGCATTGCCTGTCAGTGAATAGATGTCATGAATGTACATGTGTTATGCCCAGCAAATGGAATTACCATAGTAAACTGTCAGAGACATTGGGTGCTGTTTGTCTAGGGAGGGTTGTATGCCCAGCAGCAGAAGAATAAATCTGCCAAGTTTAAAGAGATAGCAGCTGGTTATGCATAAATCTGTGATGATTGACTGCAGCAGCATGAGGTTGCCAAAACAGGCATGGAAAATATGGCACTGTGAAAACAGAAGTTACATTGCAAGTCAGAACAAAAAACATTTCCCTTTTATCAGATATGACATTAAATGGTTCAAAGGTTACTTGATTTTGTAATAATCGTGATTCTTCTATTGTGATATACACTCACCGGCCACTTTATTAGGTACACCTGTCCAACTGCTCGTTAACACTTAATTTCTAATCAGCCAATCACATGGCGGCAACTCAGTGCATTTCGGCATGTAGACATGGTCAAGACAATCTCCTGCAGTTCAAACCGAGCATCAGTATGGGGAAGAAAGGTGATTTGAGTGCCTTTGAACGTGGCATGGTTGTTGGTGCCAGAAGGGCTGGTCTGAGTATTTCAGAAACTGCTGATCTACTGGGATTTTCACGCACAACCATCTCTAGGGTTTACAGAGAATGGTCCGAAAAAGAAAAAACATCCAGTGAGCGGCAGTTCTGTGGGCGGAAATGCGTTGTTGATGCCAGAGGTCAGAGGAGAATGGCCAGACTGGTTTGAGCTGATAGAAAGGCAACAGTGACTCAAATAGCCACCCGTTACAACCAAGGTAGCCAGAAGAGCATCTCTGAATGCACAGTACGTCGAACTTTGAGGCAGATGGGCTACAGCAGCAGAAGACCACACCGGGTGCCACTCCTTTCAGCTAAGAACAGGAAACTGAGGCTACAATTTGCACAAGCTCATCGAAATTGGACAATTGAAGATTGGAAAAACGTTGCCTGGTCTGATGAGTCTCGATTTCTGCTGCGACATTCGGATGGTAGGGTCAGAATTTGGCGTCAACAACATGAAAGCATGGATCCATCCTGCCTTGTATCAACGGTTCAGGCTGGTGGTGGTGGTGTCATGGTGTGGGGAATATTTTCTTGGCACTCTTTGGGCCCCTTGGTACCAATTGAGCATCGTTGCAACGCCAAAGCCTACCTGAGTATTGTTGCTGACCATATCCATCCCTTTATGACCACAATGTACCCAACATCTGATGGCTACTTTCAGCAGGATAATGCGCCATGTCATAAAGCTGGAATCATCTCAGACTGGTTTCTTGAACATGACAATGAGTTCACTGTACTCCAATGGCCTCCACAGTCACCAGATCTCAATCCAATAGAGCATCTTTGGGATGTGGTGGAACGGGAGATTCGCATCATGGATGTGCAGCCAACAAATCTGCGGCAACTGTGTGATGCCATCATGTCAATATGGACCAAAATCTCTGAGGAATGCTTCCAGCACCTTGTTGAATCTATGCCACGAAGAATTGAGGCAGTTCTGAAGGCAAAAGGGGGTCCAACCCGTTACTAGAATGGTGTACCTAATAAAGTGGCCGGTGAGTGTATTTTTACTCCTACTTGTACTTAACTTAATTAATAAAAAATATTGAAACAGAAAAGAGAAATTAATTGGATTCCTGTAAAAGAAGCGGAGCAGAGGGTGCGCAGTCAGAACAGTCGACCATTTTCCTGTGGCCTCTCCCATTCGGCCCACAGGAAAACAGCTGATGGACATGCGCAGTGGGCGCTTTTGGACTCAGAGAAGAAGGAGCGCAAGAGAATACGGTGGAGGCAGTGAAGAAGGCAGAGGGTTTCCTCCGGGTACTCTGGTTTCCTCCCACACTCGAGAGACATACTGATAGGGAACGCAAGTTGTGAGCCCTATATGGGACAGTGGTTGACAATGTCTGTAAAGCGCTGCGGAATATGAAGACACTATATAAGTAAGTATAATAAAATACATTTCTTGTGAAGCTATGACTACAATGAGTTATAAAAATTTTAATCTCAGAGTACATATTGCAAATATGCCTCATTTTGGTGCAGTTTACATCTGGGTCAAGTAGTCACCACAATAACAAATCTTCCCCAATGTACCTAGTGTGTTATTTGTCAAGTTTAAATTTGCTACATCTATATTTCTTTAGACATGTTGCATGGCCTATTACATGGGAGACATATAGGGTAGCTACCTCCAACAAGTGGCACAAATGAGACAGTTTCTCTATTCCTAGAGTACAGCAATAGATATATTCACGCTTAAAGGGGTTTACATGGAAATGAACAAACTTTGTGGAGTAACATTAAAAAAAAAATCTGTTCCTGGCATTCCATTGTTCACCATTGGTATTCTTTCATGTGCCCAACATGACCACTAAGATCAATCAGGGAGAATGAAGGTTTTAATTTCTAGGCATTACAATAATAAGTGTGGTATTATTGGCCTGTAATAGGCCTTGTGTACTTGGTTGTACGGTAATTACTCTTACCCCCAAATGGTAATTATTTTGTATAATACTATTATTGTATAATACTACCAGTACCACATTCTCTGCCACTATGACCTCCATCACCAACAGTCATGTTTTCATCTTCCGCTTCCTTTACTTCTAGTAAAGGTTGACTCATAAAAATACATTTCTCAGCAGGTGCCACATAACTTTTAGGGTAAGTTCACACAGAGATTTTTGGTCAGGATTTTGACGCCATATCCGCTTCAAAATGGTGACCAAAAAGACGGCTCCCATTGAAATCAATGGGAGCCGCTCAGGAGTTTTTTCTGGGAGCCGTTTCTTCCGGCTCCCAGAAAAAAGAAGCAAGATGCTCATTCTTCAGGCTGTTTCGCCTCACGATTCGGCCTGAAGACACTCCCACCTCCGAACTAGGCCCATTCATCGGGCCTAATCCGGAGCAGAGTGCGTGGCTGGATGCTGGCTTTCAGTTGTGGCTACCTGGCTTTTGTACCGAAACTTGAAGCAGCCTCCGCCTCAGGTTCTGGTCCAAAAAACCCTGTCTGAACTTACTCTTAGGGAATTGTGTCATTGATAAATAATCCTGCAGCTACTAGCAGCACCACACCCAAGAAAAAGTGTTGCTGTTGCTACCCATATTGTAGTCTTTGATGGACTGTCCCCTGCTCCAGTTTTTTCCTGGTCATTTTACTTTATTGGTTATATAATATTGATTGGCAAAAAAGAAAAAAAAAATAATCAGAAACTGTGTTTGTTTGTTTTTTATTTTTATTTTTTTAAAGACTCTATTTCCGAAAAATTTACAAAGCACTGAGGGCTAGTTCACACGGGGACATGGACGCTGATTTTGACAGCGGATTTCGCGGCCAAATCAGCGTCCATACAATGTATCCCTATGTGAACTGCTCGCTTTTTTTTTTCTGCTAGCTCGCTAGCAGAAAAAGAAGCGACATGACCTATCTTTCGGGCGGAAGCCGCTCGCGATGAGCCGCGGCTTCCGCCCAGCCGCAGCGCCCTCCATGTCGGCTCATTCATTTGAGCCGACAGCGGAGGTGAAAGCCGCGACCGCGATTGTCGCGGTGGGAGCAGTTCACATAGTGTGGACATTGTATGGACGCTGATTTGGCCGCGAAATCCGCTGTCAAAATCAGCGTCCATGTCCCCGTGTGAACTAGCCCTAATAGCTGCCATAATGGCAGTTTTATGTATTGGTTAACAAAAATCACTATTGCCAAAAAAGAACTTAAAGAAAATGAGATTTTATCAGTAAAAGCAATATAAGACGCTCTGTGGTCAGTCACAGATCACAGTGCCACAAGATTCAGTAATAGTAATGAGCAAAGGCAAATCTGACACTGTATTCCACAAAAAATTGTCTATTTAAAAAAGACTTAACAAAATTAGATTTTTGGCAATGAATGGGTGAACTGCCCAGTATATGTGTAACACACTGAAACCTGCAGCCGCACAACACAGTGAAAACATTTTCCCTCCCCCTACTCCTATGATTTTTCTGCCTGTAAAAAAATTATTTAATCTGTACTGCACTAATCATTCTACTATAATGGTGTTGTTTTAGCAATAGTAGCAATTGCTTTGGATAAGGCAGTAATGATAACACTGTTCCTTACCTTGGCGTATAAAACACGATTCTTCAACATGCTGCCTAAAGGGTTTTATATAGTATATGACATCAACACTGAAACCTCTCCTCTCTTAACTGATCTCCAACTTGGTTGAAGATATAGATTTGGATTGAAACCAATTCAATACAGTATCATTTCATGTAAGCAGAGAAAATGAATGACCTTTCAAGCTGAGTGCTCTAGTTCCTAAAGTCTTAAAGAGGACCTTTCACCAAGTCAAAAATTCTAAATAAGATACCTTATTTTATTGTCACTGCACCCTGATCTATTTGGTGCTTGTTTAAAATCCTTTCACCTGTTATAAAGAACCCTAGGAGGTTTTATGTGAATCAATTGTTATTCACAAAATGGGGAGTAACTTATCACTTCCTCTGAGAAGCACAAAAGCAACCATCCAGGGGCCAAATCTTTTGAATAAGTTCCCCCCAAAAAAGAAAAAAAAAAACACCAAAATGATGAGGGGCACATCAATATATACTATTAAGTATTTTCTGTCTCTTTATCTTATGTCTGTATTTTCCATGTTTTTATTCTCACATTAGTTTTTAACCCTTTATTTTAATGAGTTTATTTCAATATATTAAAAGGGTTGTCTAGGAATCTCAGTACATTGGCAGGAGGCCAAGGAAGGTGAAACATTAATATAGAGCTTGTGACCTTAGGCTGCTGATTGGCCTCAGTGGTCACAAAGTCCTTGCCGCACATGACTAGATTAACCTCAGCAGCCTAAGGATTTGTTTTATTTTTTGCATTTGTAAATTATTGCATTTTATCAAACCCTCTGTTCTTAATATCAGGATTCTCTGTCTGACTTCTGCACCTTTGACATTACTATGCCAACCTGCAAAGCTTCTGCACTTTCAAAGGCTTCCTGGCTTGGTCCAGTTAGAGGCTGAGGAGACCTATATGAGACGTGTGCTGACTATTAGATTGTTACTGCTAGTTTGGCTTCTATGATGTTTGTACATGTATGACTTGTGACCTTTGGCTTGCTCTTTTAATCCCCTTTTTACCTCCGATTCTATTGTGACATTCCTGGCTGGTTTTTTGACCCTTGGCTAGTTTCTAGCATGTTGTTTTTCTCTCCCATCTTTGTATATATGTCTGTCCTGGTTTTGATCCTGCTGTACCACTTCTCTTCTGTCCACACCACTTTTTAAGTTTTAGTTGTCCTTGCATTGGTTTCTGCAGTGTGCATTTACTATTAGTACATTTATCTGTTTGGTGATTCAGATTTCCAGATTTGGCACAAGTCCATCTTGTCTCGGGACGAGCTCTAGTAAAAGACATCTGGGGGCCTGCCTTGGCTCACAGATAGCTGTCTCTATTACCCACAGTTATCAGCCAATTGTTTGCTATTGCTTTTATTGTGGTCTTGCATCTAACCATAACACTTAAGAGCAAACTTTGAACAGTAAATGTAAATAATTGAAAGCAATTTTAATAACACTATTGGAATGTGTAAATTGACCATCTTACTTTGACTCTTTTTATTTCTAAATCATTTAGTTGAATGCTATTTCTAAATTTCTGCATAAATAATGCATTATTTAATTTTGTATCTGATAATACTTGATGAACATTGGTAATCCTAAGGCACATTTAATTATAGATAATTCAGAAACAAATTTAAAAAAGCTAAAGATTAAATAAACAGGGTTAATAAGAATCATTGACTTTTGACTTGTGACTTTTGATTACATATGAAAGCTTTTACAGTAGAGCAACAGAACTCAACATCATTGTGCAAATAAACAGCTATATAGAAGCAAGACTCAAATTTCTATTTAACAAGTTCAGATCTGTCAATATGCATTGGTAATGTAGTGTAAACTGATTCCTAACAAGCTTGGTCTGTTAAAAATTTAGCAAAAGTGTTTAGGGGTTTGCCCTTTGCAAACCACTATCATACGCTGAGGTCAGAGTAATCTCGCCTGGGTTCTCTGCCATGCAAGCCTTTTGAAGTGCCGTAATATAAATATTTGTGTGAGGTCTGAAGTTTATGGTTTATATATTACTACTTCTTGCATGTATCCCAAAGTGTGGGTAGGGACCCGCTGGGGGGGTCTTGCAATGATCTCTGGGGGGGTCTTGCAATGATCTCTGGGGGGTTGTAAGTCACTCACAGATTTATGTAGTACTATGATCCTGATTCGGTTGCTGATGGACAGGACAAGAATAGAGATGAGCGAGTAGTGTTCGATCGAGTAGGTGTTCGATCGAATACTACGGTATTTGAAATACTCGTACTCGATCGAACACTACAGGCTGTTCGAAGTTTAAGGTCCGATGCAGAACCAGCGTTGATTGGCAGAATGCTATACATTCTGCCAATCAACGCTGGTTCTTCTCTTACCTTTCTGAAGTCTTCTCCGTGCAGCGTCCCCGCGTCTTCTTCCAGGTGGAATTCACTCTGCCTAGGCATCCGTCCTAGGCCGAGCCGACTGCGCATGTGCGGGCATGCCCTCGCATGCGCAGTCGGCTCTGCTCAGGCGTCGGGCCAGACAGAGCCGACCGCGCATGCGCAGTCGGCTCTGCCTAGGCCCCGATGCCTAGGCAGAGTGAATTCCAGCCGGAAGACGCCGCGGGGGCGTCAAGGGGACGAGAAGACTTCAAGGGGAATGCAGCCCAACCGTCACTCGTGGACTTGGTAAGTATAATTATATCGAATTTTGCCTACCCCTGAAACGAGCATTTCCCCCCATAGACTATAATGGGGTTCGAAATCTGTTCGAACAGCCGAACAGTGTGCGGCTGTTAGAATCAGATTTCGAACCTCGGACATTTTAGTGTTCGCTCATCTCTAGACAAGAAGCCTCCATAAACTGCAATATTGGACTTCAGATAAAGTTTGGAAACCACTGGATTACAATAAAGACAATTTGTATTATGTGAGACTTGTGTTGGAAAGAGTGAAAAGTATTGCTGATTGGGAATGACAATATATTTAATTTTAAACCCTCATGGAAAGGGTGAGGAAGCCAATGAAGAAGGTACTACGGAAAATACGAATAAAATTATGTTCAATTTTTAAAGCGTAAATCTTTTTTTTTAAAGTGATCATGTTTGATTTTTGAATCAGATTTGCAAACACATTGGCTTGCACAATATTAACAGCACTTCCAAACTAGGCAAAATCGCTCCTACTGATTGATAGATAAAGCCAATCAAATGCAGTATAAGCAAATATAGAATTTTAATATGAACATCCAATTCAATAACGGTATTCAATTCTGCAATTTATTTGATGTGTAACATGAAATGAAATATTTAGACAGAAATAGAAACAAATCACATGTATAAACAGAGACCTAAGATTAATGTCTTATGTTTTTCCATGTAATTCTCAGTACTTATGTTAAATTTCTTTCTTCCATGTACCAATTTGCAATTAAAGCAAATAAATTATTCATGTTAATATGGCTTTAGACAAACAAGAGATTTCCTCTGAAAAGTGAATATTTTAATTACATTTCATGAATTGTAGCTTTTGATTGCTGCATTTATTAAAACTTGGGCCTTGTAATTGTTAGCAATATAATTTTCTATGTAAGAACTCCGTCACAGTTGGAAACCACATCAACTTAGTCAAAGAAATGAGACTAATAGAACTTAATTTAAGCGAACGCATTTGTCTAAATCAATGTGTGAGAACTTAAAGTTTTACTCTTCTCAGAGAAAGAAGACACTGCGACAAATTTAATTTAACCGTGAAGACATGCTCAATACAAAAGTAAACAAAAACAATTGTTGCTGCTGACCATACCAATGTTATTATTGCAATAACTAGTAAAGGTCCAATTAATTTTACTTTACAAAGATGGCACTCATCTTTATCATCATATGAATTTTTCATAGCAAAATTGAATTTGCTACATTACATTCTTAATAAGAACTTGCTCATGCGGATCTCATAAATCATACTATCATATCCAGTAGCAAAAATTTAAGTTTTGAGGTTTTAAGCTCTTTACCATTTTCTTTCTTTCTTTTTTTTTTTTTTTAAAGCATGCTCGCTACTTTAAGATCCTTTGATTTCTTGATATGATAATCTATTTTATAGTCATTTTTTGTTACTAACAAGCTATGGAGATTGCAAGAATGTTATTGTGCAGTAAATTAGGTTTGCTGGGTTCGGAAAAGTGTAATTTTGGAAATAAGTGCATAAATCAAAACAAGGATCTAAGACATTAAAGGGAGTCTATCATTTGGTTTAGCCAAATTTCCCTAACATCATATTGGAATAGCCTTTAGAAAGTCTATTGTAGCCGCACCTTTCTTCATCTGGTCATCAAATCCATTCTTGAAGAAGAGACTTCATTCTAATATGCAAATTCTGTGCATGAAACACAGCAACGTTATCTCTAGGGTTGAGCCGATCTTGAGATTTCAGGATTGTTTTTAAAATCCGATTTCCGATCATATTCCATCCGACCCCGCTCCCGATCCCAATTCCGATCCTAATGCAAGTCAAAGGGATTTTTTAATGATCAAAAATCGTTTTTAAAAATGATCCTATTCTTTACACAGCATGGAGTCCAAAAATTGAAGGCTTCAATTTTTGGACTCCACGCTGTGTAGTGATTAAAAAATCCATCCCCCTGCTGTCCGCTTACCTGCACAGAACCGCTGCCGCTCCCCGGAGCTCCGGGCCGTTGTTCTCTGTCCACTCCTCTCTCATTCAGGCGGCGCTCTGTCGGCGTGTGAATGAGAGAGGAGAGGACAGAAAACAATGGCCCGGAGATCCAGGGAGCGGCAGCGGTTCTGTGCAGGTAACTAGGGATTGAGCGATCGGGATTGGAATTCCGTTCCCAATCTTTTTTAGGCGGGATTGGAACCCGATCGTGAAATTTACTTGATCGCTGATCGGGATCCGATCTTTTCCAAAACCGATCGCTCAAACCTAGTCATCTCCATTATTCTGTTTTATGCTGCTGATACATGCTCCTTCATGTGAAGGCATCCTCCTTTTCTTATTCTTCTTTGCATCACCAGCAGTACTCCTCAGTACAGTGCATGCATGTGCTGTACTCTAGGCCCGAGTATCCAAAGAAAGAAAAAAAAAAGAGGAGGAATCCTTCACATGAAGAGACATGTAACAAAGCAGGAGGAGGCAGAGTACTGGGGATGATAATGCTGTGCTCCATGCACATAATTTTCATATATGAATAAAGTCTTTTATTTAAAAACAGCTTTGAACAGGTGAAGAAAAGTAAGGCTAGAATAGCCTCTGTAAAGGCTATTCCTACATGTCATTAGTTAAATTTGGCTGAATCAAATGAAGACTGCCTTGAAGGTTTGGTAATTTTTTCCTTGGCAGTGTTTGTATTCTTGGTTAAACAAGTTCAGCTGTATATTTTCATTTAAGCATATGCTATGTGTGCAATGCAACTTAGTGAATGACCTGTTCAATGTACACAGGCCTTAAAGAGGATCTTTCATATCCTTTGGCACATGCGGTTTTATACATCGCTAGAAAGCCGACCGTACACTGAATTCAGCACACTTTTGGCTTTCCTATTATGTGCCCCGGTGGAGGAGCTATTGGTGCATTTACTGATAGCTTTTCACTGTCAGAAGGGCGTTCCAGACAGTTTAACTGGGAATGCCCCTCCTGATGGTACTCTGTGTAGCGCTATATTGTGGTGGGGTGTTACTTACCACCCAGCGATGACATGGAGTGGTGAGAAACTCAGTACTCAAAATTGAGTAAAGCAATGTAATTGCAGAGGACAAAGGGAATGCCTCTATAATAAGCTCCATAGTGTGCTCACTAATGAAATACTGCTACAGGATTTCATTCAGGGGAGAGTAAACATAGGTCTCCATCAAATATGTATTGAGCTTTAATATAATTATATATAATTGTTAGGTCACCCCTCAGCTTTTTTTTTTTCCTTAAGAAAATAAGCCTAAATTTGATAATCTTTCTGGGAACTGTAGTTTACTAATTCCATTTTTTGATGTCCTCTGTGGTATTGTTTCTCTGTGTTTCTCTGTGTGTTTCTCTGTTCTTCTGCAACGTATGATCTTATTGAATTCGCAGCAGCCACCTAACATTGGTAGCTACTGGTAACTTCCAGCTAATGCTCCTAAGTCCTTTTCAAATCAGTTTTCAATTTAAGAAGCAATCCTGAATGTGTATTATTTTTCCATGACCTTACATTTATCAATGAGTCATGAAATGTGTCTCTTTAGGGGGGGAGAGTATAGAGAATTAAAACACAATGCATGACTTGCTAAGAATTCTGGGTAAAGAATATGCAAATAAGATCTAATTGGTGGAAAAGAGGAACTTTCACTTGACGCCACCTTTTGGAACGTAGCTCCCTAATGGAGGAGTTATCCTGTCTTGACTATTTTCCCAGATTATGCCTTTAGGTTTCATTTTTTAAAAAAGTATTAATCTATAGGAGTATACCTTCCAAACTAAGTTAACTAAATTAAATAATTTAGCATTGTATTATGTATAATTAATATAAGAAAAGTTGAATTTTAATGCAGTGACTTTTTTCAGCATACGTATCTGTATGTAATTTATGGATGCACCTTTCCTTAACTTTTTATTATCACATTTTATAAGAGAACTGGCACTACCAGAGTATCTATACAGAAAGCAACCACAGAAAAGTGAATTAGGATCTATGGTCTTGAAAAATAATAAGTTATTAGTAGAGATGAGCGAGTAGCGAAATGTTCGAGATTCGATATTCGTTTCGAGTAGAGCCTCAATATTCGACTACTCGATCGAATATCGAAACCCATTACAGTCTATGGGAAAAATGCTCATTTCAGGGGAAACCACTATTCAACTAAAGGAGAGTCACCAAGTCCACGGGTAGCAGGAGGAGAGTGTTTAGGAAGAGCGCTGTGCAGTTAAAGCGCACAGACCCCATAGGCGATAACGGATCTGTGTGCTTTAACTGCACAGTGCTTGCAGTTGCGCTGATGTTATGTTCAGGGGGGTCCTCCTGCGGACTCCTTCTGGACGGGAGGCAAGCGCTAATGTGAACTTACTCCTCCTGCAGAACCAGCATTGATTGGCCGAATGTTATACAGTGTATAGCATTCAGCCAATCAACGCTGATTCTGCAGCAGCTCTTCTTTGCTATTTGGGAGTGCTGGCAGTTTGCGGTTATGCAGGAGATGACTTTTTCACATAGGAATACATTGACCAGCGTTGATTGGCCAAATGCTATACAGTGTACAGCATTCGGCCAATCAACGCTGGTTCTGCCGGAGGCTCATCTGTGAGGAGGCGGAGTCTAAGATTGGACCACAGCAGTCTCCATTGTGGTCCGATCGCAGCTGTAGCAGAGTTAAGCACACAGCTCTGGTACATCTCAGATATAGCAGAGTTGAGCACATAGCTCTGCTACATCTCATGTATAGCAGAGTTGAGCACACAGCTCTGCTACATCTCAGATGTCAATCCTGATCGCTCAACTCTGCTGGCAGCTTTCAGTTATGCGGGAGCTGATTTTTTCTCATAGGAATGAATTGACCAGCGTTGATTGGCCGAATGCTATACAGTGTACAGCATTCGGACAATTAATGCTGGTGCTGTCGGAGGCTCATCTGTAAGGAGGCAGAGTCTAAGATCGGACCACAATGGAGGCTGCTGTGGTCTGATCTTAGACTTCGCCTCCTCACAGACGAGCCTCCGGCAGAACTGGCGTTGATTGGCCGAATGCTGTACACTGGCCAATTAATGCTGGTCAATGCATTTCTATGAGAAAAAGTCAGCTCCCGCATAAATGCAAGCTGCCAGCTCTCCCGATTAGCAAGGACGAGCCTGCTGCAGAACCAGCGTTGATTTTGCCGAATGCTATAGCATTTGGCAAATCAACGCTGGTTCTGAATACTGTAATATTCGTTCGTTATACCTACTCGATCGAATACTACTCGCTCATCTCTAGTTATTAGCCCTCACTGTCATTATGCCATGTGTGTGCAATGCTAACACCAAAGAGAAATTAAAAATAGGCATTAACTTATTGTATGGTAAGCTATGGTCCCAGTTCGTCTGGTCGGCCCAAGGAACTCCATTCCCACACTGTCTAGGAGTTATATCTTCTTAATTTTTCAGTTCTTTGCTATTGTTATGAAGGATTTTAAATGTTTAACATGTAATATTACAGGGATCCAATCATTGGAATCCCATTTTTTCTCCCTAACACATAGGAATAGCCTTAAGAAAAGCTATTCTTCTCCTACCTTTAGAGATCTTCTCCGCACCACCCTTCGGTAGAAATCCCAGTTTTTTTCTGTATGCAACTGAGTTCTCTCGCAGCACTGGGGCAGTCTACAGCACTCCAACAGCACTGGGGGCGTCACCAATGCTGTGAGAGAACTCTCCAGTGATGCCTCTATTGTTGTCTGGAATGCCTCTCTCTGCTTCTTTTTCAGGACTAGGCTTCAACTTTCTAGGCATGCGCAATTGGCTCTGCAATCGGGCCTCAGGAAGAGCCAACTGCACATGCCCGCGGCCATTTTTTGGTGGCCACTTACGCGAGCGTACTGCGCATGTGCAGTACACTTGTGTAGTTCTACGGAGTACAGAGTATACTGAGCATGCTCAGTAGCTCTGTACCAGCATCCAACACGTAAGTGGGAAAAACACAAATCCTTTTGTAGTTATTTTTACACAGAAAAATAATTATTTTCAATAAAAATCATAAATATATGTTTAATAATTATAAAATTGTAGCATGCATTTTGGAATAAATCTTCACTACATACTGTTAAATCTATGATCTGTTTGATGTGCATTAAAAGCTAACGGTTATACATACTTTATATGATTAATATACCTCTACTGATAATCAAATTGATTGTTTCATGACATAGCATATTTGTCGGCCCACATGGAAAACTTTTGTTCTACGGTCCATGCAATTTCGAGGGAACTGTAATGCTGGTATAGGTGACAAAGCTGTATAGACTCAAGCAGAAAAGTGTTTCACCAATGCTGGATTTATGCTGCTGCTGTGCATTAATCCTGGTGTGATATATAGAGATAGAAATAAAAAAGGACAGGCAAGAGACTAACAAATTGAATAACATAGTGAAACACCTAGGAAACTTTTGTTTTGGATTGTCCCTTAATGTTTTAAAATTTTGAGAATGACATTGCTAATTTGGTTTTTACTTTAGCAATGAAATTTTTTATGAATATGTGTTATAATTTGACAGAAACATTTTTCTGTGTTTTGTAATGTTTCTGAGTTTGAGTAAAACAACTGTTCTATTTTTTATATTGAAAAAATGCTTTAAAGCTGGAGGACTGATTTAAAATCGGATGGTTTTCAGGACTCATAGAATGCAAATAGATGCTAATCCATCATCTAAGCTGAAGGAGCCAGTTCTGGACATTCCATACCATCTGCATTTCTCTCCTGGTGGAAATTAATTATTCTGCTGGATTGTCACCAATTGTGACAACAAAAGGTTGATGCTGCTGACCGTGTTCCTGTTTTGATAGATTTTGAAGGCATATCGTCTTCTGAGTAAATATCATTCCCCATGATATTCGTATGTAACCTGTTATTGATTAGGCAGCCTAATTAAATCCTGTTTTAATCTTTCACATATGTGCCAAGGAGAATCAGATAGGCATATCATTCAATGGTTAAATATATTCATGGAGGAAAGTGTAGCATCTGTTACCGAGGCACAATGGTACCCTTCACAGATCTAGAATTATAACCGAAGATACTTTTAAATACCTAACAGCTGCAGCAAGCTACATAGCAAAAATATAGTAGTTTGCATAGTCTAAACTTTGTTTATAACCATAATGTGTAATAAAGTTTATGTGGCAATAATTTTGAAAACATAAATGCATACACATTTTATAAACATATATATATATATACAGTCCTATGAAAAAGTTTGGGCACCCCTATTAATCTTAATCATTTTTAGTTCTAAATATTTTGGTATTTGCAACAGCCATTTCAGTTTGATATATCTAATAACTGATGGACACAGTAATATTTCAGGATTGAAATGAGGTTTATTGTACTAACAGAAAATGCGCAATATGCATTAAACCAAAATTTGACCGGTGCAAAAGTATGGGCACCTCAACAGAAAAGTGACATTAATATTTAGTACATCCTCCTTTTGCAAAGATAACAGCCTCTAGTCGCTTCCTGTAGCTTTTAATCAGTTCCTGGATCCTGGATAACGGTATTTTGGACAAACAATTCAAGTTCAGTTAAGTTAGATGGTCGCCGAGCATGGACAGCCCGCTTCAAATCATCCCACAGATGTTCAATGATATTCAGGTCTGGGGACTGGGATGGCCATTCCAGAACATTGTAATTGTTCATCTGCATGAATGCCTGAGGATTTGGAGCGGTGTTTTGGATCATTGTCTTGCTGAAATATCCATCCCCGGCGTAACTTCAACTTCGTCTCTGATTCTTGAACATTATTCTCAAGAATCTGCTGATACTGAGTGGAATCCATGCGACCCTCAACTTTAACAAGATTCCCGATGCCGGCATTGGCCACACAGCCCCAAAGCATGATGGAACCTCCACCAAATTTTACAGTGGTTAGCATGTGTTTTTCTTGGAATGCTGTTTCTTTTTGGACGCCATGCATAACGCCTTTTTTTATAACCAAACAACTCAATTTTTGTTTCCAAAATGAAGCTGCCTTGTCCAAATGTGCTTTTTCATACCTCAGGCAACTCTATTTGTGGCGTACGTGCAGAAACGGCTTCTTTCTCATCACTCTCCCATACAGCTTCTATTTGTGCAAAGTGCGCTGTATAGTTGACCGATGCACAGTGACACCATCTGCAGCAAGATGATGCTGCAGCTCTTTGGAGGTGGTCTGTGGATTGTCCTTGACTGTTCTCACCATTCTTCTTCTCTGCCTTTCTGATATTTTTCTTGGCCTGCCACTTCTGGGCTTAACAAGAACTGTCCCTGTGGTCTTCCATTTCCTTACTATGTTCCTCACAGTGGAAACTGACAGGTTAAATCTCTGAGACAGCTTTTTGTATCCTTCCGCTGAACAACTATGTTGAACAATCTTTGTTTTCAGATCATTTGAGAGTTGTTTTGAGTAGCCCATGATGCCACTCTTCAGAGGAGATTCAAATAGTAGAACAACTTGCAATTGGCCACCTTAAATACCTTTTCTTATGATTGGATACACCTGGCTATGAAGTTCAAAGCTCACTGAGGTTACAAAACCAATTTTGTGCTTCAGTAAGTCAGTAAAAAGTAGTTAGGAGTATTCAAATCAATAAAATGATAAGGGTGCCCATACTTTTGCACCGGTCAAATTTTGGTTTAATGCATATTGCGCATTTTCTGTTAGTACAATAAACCTCATTTCAATCCTGAAATATTACTGTGTCCATCAGTTATTAGATATATCAAACTGAAATGGCTGTTGCAAACACCAAAATATTTAGAACTAAAAATGATTAAGATTAATAGGGGTGCCCAAACTTTTTCATAGGACTGTATATATATATATATATATATATATATATATATATATATATATATATATATATATATATTAGAAAGCTAAATGTTTTAGAGTTCAGAAAACTATAATAATTTATATATTTATATTTCTAACTAAAAGAAAAGTAAATTCCACAACAGTAATATAGTTACATGGTAGGTGAGGTTAGATACAAGATCAACCTATAAACATTACCTAGTTGATGTAGTGGAAGGCAAAAAACCCACAAGGCTAGTGTCAATTGCACCATCAGAGGAAAAAAAAAAATCCTTTCCAACAACTCTAAATATGGCAAATGGACTAAGTCCCTGGATCCACGTCCTATTTCAAAAATGTCCAGCCCTCCATAACCTATGATATTCCTATTTTCAAAAAAGGCATCCATGCCCCTTTAGAACCTGTATAAGTTATCAGTCATCAACGCATTATATGGCTGTTAGTTCCATAATCTCATCTCTCTTAGTATAAAGAAACTATACCTATGACTATGGTAAATCCTTTTCCCTCTAGAAGTAGAAGATTCCCTCTTGTTACAGGCCTATGTATAAGGAGATAATTAGAAGGGTCTATGTACTGTATAGTCATATACAGTATATATATCATATACATATATATTATAAGACAAGGTTCATATCGGTGCTTGAACTCTGTTTGGTTTTCCATCCCTGAAGCCACTTAAAAAATGCAAGGAGAAAAGTCCTGCACTATAGTCCGTGGGTTCCCTGGGTAACCGCTTTTTAAGTGGGTTAGTTTTTAATTTTTTGGGTCCCCAACTGGACCCAAAGAATGGAAAGCCAAATGCTAGTGTGAACCTAGCATAAGTCGCTCCAAGTCATCTTCTTTCCAAACTGAACAACCCAACTTTGAAGTTTGACGACCCCTTTAAGTATATTGTCCACCAATCATCTTCCTCAGATATCTTCCTCTGTGTTAAATACTTTATAGAGCTTAATATCATTTGCAAATAATGAGATTCTACACTGTAAATCCTCTAACGGTGTAAGGCAATTGCTAGTTGTGCTATTGCATAGTGCTGCTACTGAAAAAGGAAGAAGGGAAAACAGAGACAGTAAGTCCTAAACTGGACTAAGCCCCTGTCCAAACATGCTTGCCACATTATCCTGATGACAGAAGCAACTTGGAGATGGTCCCTTCACAGAAATAAGTTTCACACAGAACAAGACAGGACATAACAACACACAAGCGAAGTCAACAAGCCAAGGGTCTAAAGCAGAGAGATAAAGCCGTACAAAATCATAATCGAAAAGGGAAGTCATAAGGGAAGCCAAAGGTTAGAGGTCAGTAATACAATAATAGCAGAAAGGCAGGTAGCCGGTAGCAGGTACAAAGTGTAAGGACAGAGTCACAATAGCCAGCAAACCTGTGTGGGCTTATGACCTGTATATAAGATGCCCAGGACCCGCCCTAGACTTGACCGGCAGACAGGCTGTCAATCACACAGGTAAGGCTAAGATTAACTATTTGAAGAACAGAGGGAAATAGGGGGCAGGCGATGGGTATGGTGGAATTCAATTACAGAGAATAGGTAATAGAGCAAAGAATCAAACTGAACATCATGCCTTCTCTGCTGCGAGCAGAAGGTGGCACAGAGACCCGAAAAGGCAGAAACATTACAATCGGGTCACTAATAAAAATATCATAAAGAGAACTCAATACTTACCCCTGTGGCATCCCACTGGTGACTGTTACCCAGAGTAGGTAACATCAATAAGCACCCATTGTTTCCTATTCAGCCAGTTAGTGACACCGTTACATATATTTCCCCCAAATCCTATTATCTTATTTTATATGCCATTTTATGTGCAGTATCAAACATTTTTTAAAAAAACCCCAAAGTAGCCAGTAGGATCTTAATATGATATAAAAAGTATATATATTGAGAGGAATGAGTTTAAAGTAATGTGTGTGATATTGCAGTATTGTATTGTAGTGATGACATAAGAACTTTTCTTGTGCTATATTTGTTTTACTAGATTTCCTTGTTCTAGATTTGTGTCCTCTTGAAAGTGTCATTTACTAAGGCTGGTAGATAACAGTACAACAGACAGCAGGTTTTAAAAATGTCATGAGGGAACTTGTATTACAATCTTTAATATTTTTTGTAAATTGTGTATACGGACATTCATTTATTAGAAATTCAACAGTGCTGTAGTAGAAATGGTGCACACATCAGATTGATTTTCAATATAAAGAATATCCTATAGCATTATACTTCGATCTATATGGTAATCATGAACAGGACTTACAGTATAGTATGGAGTCTTCTCTCCTGAAATTATTCTGCATTCCAGTATGCAACTCAAAGGAAATAAAATGTCAACCAGGAAATATAATATCTTTTAACCATATTTTGTACTGTGTAATAGTTATTATGTATGAGTAGAATTAAAGCATGACAAATATGATACATTTAATAGTTTTCTTCACTATGAGTCATGTATAAACATTTAGCTGAATGCACAACTTTACTTTATAGATATACAGATATACAGTGGGTGAAATGAACATAGAATGCATCAGCAATTTTCTAAGTAAATAAACTCTAAAGGTGCTATTGACTTGAAATTCTCACCAGATGTTGGTAACAAACCATCCAATCCACACAGGTAAAGAAATTGACGTCCATAAATGTAAACCATAGATGTCCATAAATTAAGTTATGGAGAAAGAAATGAGAAATGACACAGGGAAAAAGTACTGAATGTATGAAGAAAGAGAAGTACAAAAAGCCATGGAAATTTATGACAATGGCTAAAATCTATTAGGAATCAGAAATAGAGATGAGCGAGTAGTTAAATACTCGATATTCGATATTCGTTTTGAGTTGCCCCTTAATATTCAACTACTCGAATCGAATATCGAATCCTATTATACTCTATGGGGGAAAAATGCTCGTTTCAGGGGTAGGTAACATTCGATCAAACTGAACTTACCAAGTCCATGAGTGAGGGCGGGCTGGATTCTCCGAGAAGTCTTCTCCGCGGAGCGTCCCCGCGGCGTCATCCGGCAATGAATTCACTATGCTAGGCATCGGGCCTGAGCAGAGACGACTGTGCATGCCTGCGCTACAAGAAAATGGCCGCTTACAGTCAAAGTGGCCATTTTCTTGTAGCGCGGGCATGCGCAGTCGGCCCTGCCCATACCCAATGTCTAGCAGAGTGAATTCAGAGCCGGAAGACGCCGCGGGGACGCAGCAAGGAGAAGACTTCTAAAGGTAGGAGAAGAACCAGCGTTGACTGGCTGACTGTATAGCATTCGGCCAATCAATGCTGGTTCTGCATCGAATTTTTCCATTTGAATAGCGAGTGGTACTCAATTGAGTACAAGTATTTCGAATACCGTAGTATTCGATCGAATACCTAGTCGATCAAATTCTACTCGCTTATCTCTAGTCAGAAAACAATCTTGCCACTTAGTGAAGAATAATATTAGCTGGTTCAACTGATGGCTTATAAAAAGTTGTCTCATTACTAAGATGCCACACAAGAAACATCTCATGATCTGTAAACCAGTGAGCCGCCTCAAGATGTTTGCAGCTTTGTTATTGCAAAGTATACTAATGACATTGGTTACAGAGGAATTTCTAAACTACTGAAGGTTCCAGTGAGCTCCAGTGCAGTTCTTCTCTTGTAACCCATTTGGGGGTCTATTCGTGGTGCTTTGGACATACTCCAGACACCTTAGGGTGATTGTGGAGCCTGCGGCTGATTCCACTCATAGAGGAACTCTGTTAATCGGTTCCAATGTGTTTCTCCTTTCACAACCAAACAAGGTGAGAGTTCTACCTATTTATTCTGTACTTATCTTGTACATGACAATATCACACTATATAGAGCTCAGTGCTGTTTTGTTTTTTCCTTGTTTGAGTTACCACAAGATTTCAGAATAGTGAAAATAATTATCAAAAGAGTTGTTCAAGAGCCAAGGACCACCCGTGGAGAGCTACATAAAGATCTGGAATCAACAGGTACAATTGTTTCAAAGAAAACAATAAGTAATGCACTCAATCTCCATGGCCTGTATGTACACTCACCAAGCAAGACTCTGTTGAGAAACAAAAGCTTGTTAAGGTGGGTTTTAAGTTTGCTCAACAACATTTAGGTAAACATGAAATACTGAAACAATATAGTCTGGTCAGATAAGACTAAAATTGAACTCTTTGGATTCCATAATACACACTATGTTTGGAGGCCAAAAGATTCTGCATATCACTCCCAAAACACTATATCAGCAGTGAAGTTTGGAGTTTGGAGGTGGGAATATTATGGTGTGGGGCTGTTCTTCAGCATGTAGCACTGGCAAACTTCATGTAATTGAAGGGAGGATGAATGTACAAATGTACCGAGACATTCTTGATAAAAAATCTACTGCCAACTACCAGGATGATGAAGATGAAATGAAGGTGGACATTTCAGCAAGACAATGATCCTAAACAAGGCAAGGAAACTCTTGATTGGTTTCAGAGAAAAAAATGAAGCTGCTAGAATGGTCCAGCTGATCACCTGACCTGATTCCAATAGAAAATCTATGGAAGGAACTAAAGCTCAGAGTTCATAGCTCACCGAACTTTCAGGATATAATTGTTTGTGTAGAACAATGGACTAAAAATCACACCTGAGCAATGCATGTGACTAGTTTCTCTAAACAGGAGGTATCTTGAAGCTGTCATCGCCAACAAAGGCTTTTGTACGAAGTATTAAATACATTTCAGTAAGTGTGTTCAATACTTTTTCCTTGTGTCATTATTACACATAACTTAGTTTGTGGACATCTATAGTTTGATTTCTTTCCCTGTGTGGATTGAATGTGTTGTTACCGATAGCTCATGAAAATTTCATGTCAATAGCACCTTTCGAATATATTTACTTAGAAAACCTGTCAGGCTCTAAGGTACGCCAATGCATATGGTATGCCATATACAAAAAGAACCTTAGTCTTATGTTTAGAAGAGTATTAATAGAGGGTTTTTCCTTTAGAAAAAAAAAAAACTACAGCAAAATCAGAATAAAGTTATTTCTTTGAAACATTTTCTTTGCAAAAAACTATTATTTAAATTTTACATGTCCAGTAAAATTTAGAAATTTACTATACTTACATTATGAGGATCTCTACACACCAATATGGTTTCATAATGTATCCAGGACGGCCATGACAATTAACACTGAAAATGAGGTCCATAAGGAAAAAGCAGCAGACTGTAGTATTCTTGCCATGATATTATTCTTTCCATACTCATGTTTATCCTTGCATTTGTTTCTATTGATATTAACAGCTTCTCTGAGCGATGGATTCTTTATAAAAAGGTTTATAGACTTTGCTATAATAGTTGATGCATCTCACATATATTTTGATTTAGAAGAAACACTTCTTTTTTGCACAGCTTGAGTTCATTCCTATTTGGAGGAACAATTACAATGGGCACACACTCCAATGCACTTATAACATAGGGGGAGTTATTTGATTAAATTGTTTCTTTACCTGACTTGTTATGACAATCTGTTGGCTTTGAGGAATAATAGAAATGTTATAAATCTAAGTATTAAACTTCTGTATTCTGCTCAAGGAAAATAAATAAATCAGAAGATAAAGTAATATTAACCAGAATTCTTAGAAGTTTCATAAAAGCCTGTTTCAAGGTGAATGTTTTATAACTCAGCAGTATATCATAATTGTAGGCAAATATAAGGTTTTTTTTCTGATATTGAAGGCTTTTTCAGTGTTTAAAGTATTCATTTAAAGCGTGCTCAAATAATATAGGTAACTATAAGATTTGGAAAATAACTTATTAAAGAGATCTGTTTCCTTCTCTATTTATTAACCTATAGGATTGAGCGATCAGCATCGGAAAAGATCGGATTCTGATCGGTGATCGAGTAAATTTCATGATCGCGATCGGAATTCCTATCCTGATCTTTTCCAGTAGGATTGAGGTCGGAGGTTATCTCAAGATTGGCTCAACCCTATACATGTATATATCATTAGTAGGGTTAAGCAATTGGGAAAGAAAGGATCCCCATCGGCGATCAAGCAAATGTCATGATCGGGATCGGCTGGAAAATTATCGAAAATCAGATTTTTAAAACGATCCTGAAATTTCAAGATTGGCTCAACCCTATTAACCTTCTCTCCTTCTCCCTATTTTCAGTTTGTTTACATAGAATATGTATCCCATACTCAGCTCACACAGATATCTAAGAGAGGGGAGATGGAGGTGGACGCAATGCACTGGTAGACTCTTATCTTGGCATAAAGCAGAGTTAAAATAGTTAATTTACAGTGTAGCAGAGTGTAGCAGCTGCTGTTATATGTGTGTGTTTTTGAACAGTCTCCTGCTCCCTCTCCCCTCTTCATGGAGAATGCAACAGATTTCTTACAAATATATTAAAAATGTTTTTTTATAGTCACCAATAATGCTCATTTGTGAAAAATTGTTTTATAACTGGAGGTATACTTTATTCTCTAGCTGAAAGTTCTCTGTCATTTGATGGCTTGCGATTATTACTAAGTCCTTACCAATGTATCTTTATGGTAGAAATGGAGCTGCATGAAAAAAGTGCAACCTGTCAGTGACAATTGGATACTGGTGTCTTAATATTATGACGGAAACACAGGAACACAGTTTGTTACAGTCAACACAGTAATCAGATATCTGTATGGTAATGAGCTTGTGCACCTGTGTGGTCATCACATGATCATGGACTTTATATCACATGACCATGAATTGATTTTTATCTACTGGAAGTAAACAAAATAGCATAGGAAGCAGAGAGTTAGAAAAACACAAGGAATTGTTACAGAAAGTAAGTTGAAAAATTGTATACACGAGTGGACAAAATTCTTGGTACTCAGGGGTGAACCACTGGTTTCTGCCGCCTGAGGCAGATGTCAGAAAGCCCCCCCCCCCCCGGAGGAGGAGGGGGTGGTGCCGAGCAGAAGGGGCGGAGCCTCGCGGAGCGAGCGTCTTTAGCAGGCAGAGAGCAGACAGCTTGTCCTGGACTGGCTTAGGTCAGCAAAAATGCTGCCCTTTCCGAGGCCCTGGTATAGCGCCGCCTGAAGCGCTCGCTTCAGGTCGCCTCATGGGAGGTGCGGCGCTGTTGGTACTCCTCGTTTAATGAAATAAAAACCCACAATAGTCACATAAATAACTTGAATCTGACAAAAGTAATAATAACTACATGTTGACAAGCCACAAAGCTTCTGGGAGAATGTCCTAAGGACAGATGAGACAAACATGTAACTTTTAGAGATGAGCGAACACTAAAATGTTCGAGGTTCGAAATTCGATTCGAACAGCCGCTCACTGTTCGAGTGTTCGAATGGGTTTCGAACCCCATTATAGTCTATGGGGAACATAAACTCGTTAAGGGGGAAACCCAAATTCGTGTCTGGAGGGTCACCAAGTCCACTATGACACCCCAGGAAATGATACCAACACCCTGGAATGACACTGGGACAGCAGGGGAAGCATGTCTGGGGGCATAAAAGTCACTTTATTTCATGGAAATCCCTGTCAGTTTGCGATTTTCGCAAGCTAACTTTTCCCCATAGAAATGCATTGGCCAGTGCTGATTGGTCGAGTTCCGTACTCTGGCCAATCAGCGCTGGCTCTGCTGGAGGAGGCGGAGTCTAATATCGCTCCACACCAGTCTCCATTCAGGTCCGACCTTAGACTCCGCCTCCTCCGGCAGAGCCAGCGCTGATTGGCCGAAGGCTGGCCAATGCATTCCTATGCGAATGCAGACTTAGCAGTGCTGAGTCAGTTTTGCTCAACTACACATCTGATGCACACTCGGCACTGCTACATCAGATGTAGCAATCTGATGTAGCAGAGCCGAGGGTGCACTAGAACCCCTGTGCAAACTCAGTTCACGCTAATAGAATGCATTGGCCAGCGCTGATTGGCCAATGCATTCTATTAGCCCGATGAAGTAGAGCTGAATGTGTGTGCTAAGCACACACATTCAGCACTGCTTCATCAAGCCAATACAATGCATTAGCCAGTGCTGATTGGCCAGAGTACGGAATTCGGCCAATCAGCGCTGGCCAATGCATTCTATTAGCCCGATGAAGTAGAGCTGAATGTGTGTGCTAAGCACACACATTCAGCACTGCTTCATCAAGCCAATACAATGCATTAGCCAGTGCTGATTGGCCAGAGTACGGAATTCGGCCAATCAGCGCTGGCTCTGCTGGAGGAGGCGGAGTCTAAGGTCGCTCCACACCAGTCTCCATTCAGGTCCGACCTTAGACTCCGCCTCCTCCGGCAGAGCCAGCGCTGATTGGCCGAAGGCTGGCCAATGCATTCCTATGCGAATGCAGACTTAGCAGTGCTGAGTCAGTTTTGCTCAACTACACATCTGATGCACACTCGGCACTGCTACATCAGATGTAGCAATCTGATGTAGCAGAGCCGAGGGTGCACTAGAACCCCTGTGCAAACTCAGTTCACGCTAATAGAATGCATTGGCCAGCGCTGATTGGCCAATGCATTCTATTAGCCCGATGAAGTAGAGCTGAATGTGTGTGCTAAGCACACACATTCAGCACTGCTTCATCAAGCCAATACAATGCATTAGCCAGTGCTGATTGGCCAGAGTACGGAATTCGGCCAATCAGCGCTGGCTCTGCTGGAGGAGGCGGAGTCTAAGGTCGCTCCACACCAGTCTCCATTCAGGTCCGACCTTAGACTCCGCCTCCTCCGGCAGAGCCAGCGCTGATTGGCCGAAGGCTGGCCAATGCATTCCTATGCGAATGCAGACTTAGCAGTGCTGAGTCAGTTTTGCTCAACTACACATCTGATGCACACTCGGCACTGCTACATCAGATGTAGCAATCTGATGTAGCAGAGCCGAGGGTGCACTAGAACCCCTGTGCAAACTCAGTTCACGCTAATAGAATGCATTGGCCAGCGCTGATTGGCCAATGCATTCTATTAGCCCGATGAAGTAGAGCTGAATGTGTGTGCTAAGCACACACATTCAGCACTGCTTCATCAAGCCAATACAATGCATTAGCCAGTGCTGATTGGCCAGAGTACGGAATTCGGCCAATCAGCGCTGGCCAATGCATTCTATTAGCCCGATGAAGTAGAGCTGAATGTGTGTGCTAAGCACACACATTCAGCTCTACTTCATCGGGCTAATAGAATGCATTGGCCAGCGCTGATTGGCCAGAGTACGGAACTCGACCAATCAGCGCTGGCTCTGCTGGAGGAGGCGGAGTCTAAGATCGCTCCACACCAGTCTCCATTCAGGTCCGACCTTAGACTCCGCCTCCTCCAGCAGAGCCAGCGCTGATTGGCCGAATTCCGTACTCTGGCCAATCAGCACTGGCTAATGCATTGTATTGGCTTGATGAAGCAGTGCTGAATGTGTGTGCTTAGCACACACATTCAGCTCTACTTCATCGGGCTAATAGAATGCATTGGCCAATCAGCGCTGGCCAATGCATTCTATTAGCGTGAACTGAGTTTGCACAGGGGTTCTAGTGCACCCTCGGCTCTGCTACATCAGATTGCTACATCTGATGTAGCAGTGCCGAGTGTGCATCAGATGTGTAGTTGAGCAAAACTGACTCAGCACTGCTAAGTCTCTGCATTCGCATAGGAATGCATTGGCCAGCCTTCGGCCAATCAGCGCTGGCTCTGCCGGAGGAGGCGGAGTCTAAGGTCGGACCTGAATGGAGACTGGTGTGGAGCGATCTTAGACTCCGCCTCCTCCAGCAGAGCCAGCGCTGATTGGTCGAGTTCCGTACTCTGGCCAATCAGCGCTGGCCAATGCATTCTATTAGCCCGATGAAGTAGAGCTGAATGTGTGTGCTTAGCACACACATTCAGCTCTACTTCATCAGGCTAATAGAATACATTGGCCAATCAGCGCTGGCCAATGCATTCTATTAGCTTGATGAAGCAGAGTGTGCACAAGGGTTCAAGCGCACCCTCGGCTCTGATGTAGCAGAGCTGAGGGTGCACAAGGGTTCAAGTGCACCCTCGGCTCTCCTACATCAGAGCCGAGGGTGCGCTTGAACCCTTGTGCACACTCTGCTTCATCAAGCTAATAGAATGCATTGGCCAGCGCTGATTGGCCAGAGTACGGAATTCGGCCAATCAGCGCTGGCCAATGCATCCCTATGGGAAAAAGTTTATCTCACAAAAATCACAATTACACACCCGATAGAGCCCCAAAAAGTTATTTTTAATAACATTCCCCCCTAAATAAAGGTTATCCCTAGCTATCCCTGCCTGTACAGCTATCCCTGTCTCATAGTCACAAAGTTCACATTCTCATATGACCCGGATTTGAAATCCACTATTCGTCTAAAATGGAGGTCACCTGATTTCGGCAGCCAATGACTTTTTCCAATTTTTTTCAATGCCCCCAGTGTCGTAGTTCCTGTCCCACCTCCCCTGCGCTGTTATTGGTGCAAAAAAGGCGCCAGGGAAGGTGGGAGGGGAATCGAATTTTGGCGCACTTTACCACGTGGTGTTCGATTCGATTCGAACATGGCGAACACCCTGATATCCGATCGAACATGTGTTCGATAGAACACTGTTCGCTCATCTCTAGTAACTTTTTGGTAAGGCACATCAGCTCTATGTTCACAAATGAAGAAATGAAGCATATCTTGAAAAGAACACTGTCCCTACTGTGAAACACGGAGGAGGCCCTGTTATATTCGGGGGCTGCTTTGATCCATCTGAGCTAGGGGGTCTTGAATCTGTACAGGGTACAATGAAATCTCAAGACTATCAAGGGATTCTAGAGAGAAATGTGCTGCCCAGTGTCAGAAAGCTTAGTCTCAGTCACAGGTCATGGGTCTTGCAACAGGATAAAGACCCAAAACACACAGCTAAAAACACCTAAGAATGGCTAAGAGGAAAACTATTGGACTATTCTGAAGTGGCCTTCTATAAGCCGTGACCTAAATCCTATTGAGCATCTTTGGAAGGAGCTGAAACCTGCCATCTGGAAAAGGCACCCTTCATACCCGAGACAACTGGAACAGTTTACTCATGAGGAGTGGACCAAAATACCTTTTGAGAGGTGCAGAAGTCTCATTGACAGCTACAGGAATCATTTGATTGCACCGATTGCCTCAAAAGGTTGTGCAACAAAATGTTAAGTAAAGGGAACCATCATTTCTGTCCAGGCCTGTTTTATGAGCTTTATTTTTTTGTAAATTCTGTTGAAGCGCCTGACTTTCATTTGTTCATTGTCATAGAATTTTTATTCATTATTACTTTTGTCAGATTCAAGTTATTTCTGTTACCATTGTGGGGTTTTCTTTTACTAAACGAGGGGTAACAACAATTTTGTCCACGTGTGTAAGTAGTAACTGAGCAAATAATTAAACATGTAATGGAATTTTGTTTAAATACTATAACATAAATTACCCTGGTCTTGGCAAAATTTTTCAAATGATCTGTATTGTCTTCATGGCACTGGCAAACATTGTCCAAAATCAATATCACAATAAATCTGCATTGTTGGCCTTTACCTAAGGTAAGAACTGTGTAGTCTTTACTTGTTTGTATACAATTACTTATACTTTACCTCAATGTTAAAATTATAATTACAGCTATAGATCATTAAGCCTATGAGATTATTACCAGAGAGGCCATTTTACTTAGGATAATTGATTTTTCCAAGCTACTGTACTGTACATCATTGTAGTAATTAAAAACATTAGTTTGTTATAGGCATTTTGTCATGTGCACAAATAGATCAATATATATGTGTGGATATTGACAATGTAGCAAACTATTTGTCCACTTTTCACTCATTCATTCATTCATTCATTCATTCATTCAGTGATACTAGGATGTAAACTTATTCAGTATGTCAAAAATTCTATGCCGAATCTATGGTCAAATTAATAAATAGACATGAGCGAACAGTAAATATTCAAAATTCGTTATTCGTTTCAAATAGCCGCTCAATATTCGACTATTCGAACGAATATCGAACCCTATTATAGTCTATTGGGAAAAATGCTTAGTTTCAGGGGAAGCCAATATTTGACTCAGGAGGGTCATCAAGTCCACTATGACACCTCAGGAAATGATGCCAACACCTCTGGAATGCAACTGGAACAGCAGGGGAAGCATGCCTGGGGGCATCTAACAAGCCCAAATCACTGTTTTACCCCACCATCACAGCCTATCAACTACACACTTTCTACACTCAAAAAAACCTCTATCAAAGTGGGAAAATACTTGGAAACCTTCTTTCGTCCCCAACTGGATTTACAGAAACCCAAATTTAAGCTAAATAAACATTACCAAGCACTCCTTTAAATCACATTGCCCATGACAACTACAGATGGAATAAGCAATGGGAAATCCAACAGTACCCACCCTGAACTGTCATTGTGGATGTGTGTATGTGTTTGTGATGTGGTAAGGCCTTCCAAAATTCACTTTTCTGGCCCTTAACGTGAGCCATTCCAAATTAAGTTAGAGGCCCATAAGTTGAGCTACCAGCAGAGATGGAGGCCTTTTAGGTGACTTCAGCCTCTTGCCAGCAGAGTTTTAGGCCTTTTAACTTAGTTCAGCCTTGCACCAGCAGAGTTTTTTGCCCTTTGGGAGAGTTGAGCCTTGCACCAGCAGAGTGTTATCCCCTTTAAAATTGTTAGACCCTAAAACAGTGGTTCCAGAACCCTCACTCTCATTGTGTGGAATTGATGCAGTGGATTGGAGTGAGGACCCAGACATTGACCTTGATTGTGATTGTGAAATTGATAACATTTTGACATCAAGTCCTCGGGGTAGCTTTTATTTAGAGGACCGCAAAGGTGGAGAATTGGCTGCTACCACTACTACCGGTAATGTTCCTTCAATATCGGACTATACATTACCTCTATAGGGTTCTTATCAGGTGTTAATAGTCCAGACAACATGCTCCAGTACTTTAGATGTAGATCATTATTCGTAGGGATACAAGTGCTGTCCCCGTCAGATGAAGCTAGGGTCCCACCCCTTCTGGTAATAGGTAAAGATGAGCTTCACACGTTAACTAATCACCATTTTATTCAGTAAAGAATGAGTGAACGTTTTCGGTCATTAAGACCTTCCTCAGACTCTACATAAATGCAAAATAACAAATGTAAGGTATCAAAAGAACAAAACAAAAATAGAAACAAAACAAAAGGCATGAACAAAAAGAATGAAACCACACACAGTTTATGAGGTATATACATTATATACAGAAAAGAGCCAAATCTGGTATAAGGTGGAGCATAACACTATAATAGTTCATAAACCCACACATGTAAGCTACAGTACCAATGTTAAGGAAATTTTTTGCAAGGAACCATGCTCTCAGTACATACAATACATAGTAAATAGCTAATTTTGATGACCCTATATTGATACATAAAAGGTTAAATAATCACCTTGGATATTTGAATGAAAAACTGCAGAAAGATTCTGAACGTGGCTCTGCCACTAATGGATCTGTAAATAACATGGTAGTAGTGAGTATACAGTACAATGCTATAAATGCAGATGTGAAGAAGAAATGCTCGTTGTCCAGGGGTGCTTACCTCCAGTCAGTCCCGAAAAGGCCCGCAATTAGAAAAAAAAGGGAGATTGTAGGTATAAGCGGCTCAGAGCTCGCACTAGCGCTGTGTAATCCTGCTTACAGCTAGAGGAATGTCGCAAAAATGTCGCCTTACTTCCGTGTTTAAAAAGGAAGGAAGCATAGGCATTGGACCATGCTCATTGGTCCGATGTGCGCAGGCTCAATGGTGCCTGTACAAACTACGTCCGACCTGCACGCAGGCGCCGTGGCGCCTGTACGTATAAAAGTCAACTGTGCATGCGTCTAGATGCGCACGGATGGGCCCACATTATTCGTATCCTTGGGTATTGGTGATTTGTTGTGCTTTACAACTCTTCGTTTTTCAACTCTTCGTTTTTCAAGTTTTATTTTTTTCCATTTATTCTGCACCTGGGCCCAGGCATGTTTGCGTATATGATAATGGCTGGAACCTGGTAGCAGATCTGGAGCTTGCCAGACTCAAACACGGTTGACACATGGTTCACGTTTTCAACTTGTTGGTGCAAAGGTTCTTTGAAACCTACACCATTGTGGCTGATATACTGGTCAAAGTGCAGCCATTTTCATAAGTGAAAAGTAGCCTCTGCTAGGCAGAAAACATTCAGAGCACACTACTCTCATCTTCGCACCGTTGGCTGGCAGAGCAAGACAAGGGGGATGAAGTGGCATTTCATGTCACTGTCCCACACGAGGCTTGAGGGTGAAGTTCAGTACATCCCATTGCTTCAGCACGGATGGTGTGAAGGGGAGTGGGAAATGGAGGAAATGAAGAGTGACCCTTACAGATGGGGGCAGTGAAGTCATGCCAAGTAACACACTGGCACATATGGCTGACTTCATTTAGGCATAGTTCACATCATGGAGAGCAAACAATACTGGATTGAACAAAAAATTGGATTGAGATTTTATAGCGTGACTGAAGTGCTGTGTATCACACTTAGCTTTTGGGAGTAGACCCTTAAAATTTGTATTGAGCTGATATAGCCTGATTGAAATTCTGTGTCTCCCACTTAGCTTTGGGGGGTAGACCCTTAAAAATTGGATTGAGCTGATATAGCCTGATTGAATTACTGTGTCTCCCACTTAACTTTGGGGGGTACAGCATTAAAAACAGGTTTGACCATACATGACCTGACTGAACGGCTGTGTCTCCCACTTAGCTTTGGGGGGTACAACATTAAAAACAGGTTTGACCATACATGGCCTGACTGAATGAACGGCTGTCTCCCACTTAGCTTTGGGGGGTACAGCATGTGGAAAGCTGGATGTCGCGTATATAGACTGACTGAATTGCTGTGTATCCCACTTAGCTTTGGGGTGTACAGCATTAAAAACAGGTTTGACCATACATGGCCTGACTAAAAGAACGGCTGTCTCCCACTTAGCTTTGGGGGTACACCCTTAGAAATTGGATTGAGCTGATATAGCCTGATTGAATTGATGTGTCTCCCACTTAGCTTTGGGGGGTAGACCCTTAAAAATTGGATTCAGCGTACATAGCTTGACTGAATTTCGGTGTCTCCCACCTAAGGTTTTGGGGGTACACACCCTGGATATCTGGATTGAGCGTACATAGCCGGACCTAATTGCTCTGTATCCCTGTTTTGGGGGGACACTGCCTGCAAAGCTGGGTTGAGCATATATAACTGGACTGAATTGCTCTGTATCCCTGTTAGGTGTTTGGGGGGACACCGCCAGTAAAGCTGGGTTGAGCGTATATAGCTGGACTGAATTTTTCTGTATCCCTGTTTTGGGGTAACACACTGCCCAAAAAGCTGGGTTGAGCGTATATAGCTGGACTGAATTTTTCTGTATCCTTGTTTTGGGGTTACACACTGCCTGAAAAGCTGGGTTGAGCGTATATAGCTGGACTGATTTTTTCTGTATCCCTGTTTTGGGGTTACACACTGTCTGAAAAGCACTGAATTGTTCTGTATCCCTGTTTTGGGGTTACACACTGCCTGCAAAGCTGGGTTAAGTGTATATCGCTGGACTGAATTGCTCTGTCTCCCTGTTATGTGTTTGTAGGGGCACTGCCTGTAAAGCTGGGTTGAGCGTATGTCGCTGGACTGAATTGCTCCATATCCCTGATTTGGGGAGACACCTCGTTGAAAGCTTGACTCCTCTCCCTGCAGTGTATAGCTCTGAAAAGAGCTGTTGTTCTTCTTGAGTTTTTCCCTGCCTATCTGAAGCTAATCCCTATCTAGCCCTCAGCAGCACGTCTGTCCCTATGTTTGAAAGCTGGAAAATGAATCGAAGATGGCGGCCGATGTTCTTATAAATCGGAGGTCACATGTTTTCGGCAGCCAATGCGTTTTTTCAATTTTTTTCAATGCCTCTATTGTCGTAGTTCCTGTCCCACCTCCCCTGCACAGTTAATAGTGCAAAAAACGCGCCAGGGAAGGTGGAAGGGGATACAAATTTTTACTGCGTATGCCGTGTGGAAACGAATACCGTGAACGGCCTGATATTTGATCGAATACTTATTCGATCGAACGGTGTTCGCTCATCTCTATTAATAAAAAATAAGAGGACTCCTTAAAAGGCACTGAAACATTTACTATTTTTTAAGCAAAGTTTTTGTTATGTTTTTATTTACTTATTTTTTTTATTTTCATGTCAATATTATTATTATTATTATTATTATTATTATTATTATTATTATTAAATATTCAGCAATTCTAGCCAATAAGCCTAATAATAAACTGGTATTTTCCTATCTGTAGGGGTTTTCTTTGAAGCAGCCCCCTCATTTACATCAAGGTCAAAGTAGATAGCATGAACAATAGCTAGATAGAACAAGATAACACCACTATGAGCATTACAATAGAAGCATACACCTCTATAGATAATAGCACAAAACACCAATCCTTGCATACCCTTTTGAAAATAAATGTCCCAGTTTATCTACTTCCTATCTCTGTGCAGAGAAAGTCTAGAAAACTCTGCTATGGACCTCAATGAGACAGCTTCAGACTATAGCGGCCTATAGCCATGACTATGTTATAAAGTATATCACTGAATGTTGTCAACACAACAGATGAAAAACACAAGCAAGATGGTAACCTCCATAATACTGTACAGAAAACAGAATAAAAAATAGATAAAAAACAGTTTATATTTCACTATCTCCTTGTAGTAAAAAAATAAATAAAATAGAAATGGTGATACATTCCTTTTAAGGCCATTTTTACACATTCAGGGTTTGGTTAGTGTTTCACATCACTATGTGTCATCCAAAACCAGCAATGCAACCTACACAAAGAAAAAGCACAGTGAAAAGTTTGGCACCTCTTCTTGACTTTTCCTTCAGCCTACAGAGGAAAACTCCGCTGACTTTCTGTGAAAAGAGATGTGGGAATAACAGCAATGCCTTTCAGCATTAGCCTTATTTGTGTGCTATGTGTGGCTTTAGCCTTAACATGATTAAGACCTTTCATTGGCTTTTGTACTCTTTCATAAGATATCATAATACAACAAGTTATCAAGCTACAGAAAGATGTTAACTCTGCTACACCTGTCATAACCATGGTTAATAATGTTCTATGATGGATATAATGTGCTCCTGCTGCTGGGTTGTTACCCTCCTACGGCCCCCTCCACATCTCATGGTGTACTGACCTGCCTCCTGGTAGCGCCTCCAGTGTTTCACGTTGCACCACAGACTGTCCAGGAGTTGGTAGATGCTTTAGTCCAGGTCTGGGAGGAGATCCCTCAGGAGACCATCCATAACCTCATCAGGAGCATTCCCAGGCGTTGTAGGGAGGTCATATAGGCACGTGGAGGCCACACACACTACTGAGTCTCATTGTGACATGGTTTAAGGACATTACATCAAAGTTGGATCAGCCTGTAGTGTGTTTTTCCACTTTAATTTTGGGGTGACTCCAAATCCAGGCCTCCATTGGATAATAAATTTGATTTCCATTGATGATTTTTGTGTGATTTTGTTGTCATCACATTCAACTTTGTACCGAACAAAGTATTCAATGAGAATATTTCATTCATTCAGACTTAGGATGTGTTATTTCAGCGTTCCCTTTATTTTCTTTAGCAGTGTGTGAATATATATATATATATATATATATATATATATATATATATATATATATATATATATATATATTAGATACAACATTCTTGGCTTTACCATATAAGGGAGTGAAACATATTGTTTCTTCTTCTTCTTCTTCTTCTTCTTCTTCTTCTTCTTCTTCTTCTTCTTCTTCTTCTTCTTCTTCTTCTACTTCTACTTCTTCTTCTTCTTCTTCTTCTTCTTCTTCTTCTTCTTCTTAT
Source organism: Leptodactylus fuscus (assembly GCF_031893055.1). NCBI lineage: Eukaryota > Metazoa > Chordata > Amphibia > Anura > Leptodactylidae > Leptodactylus > Leptodactylus fuscus. The sequence goes on from NC_134265.1 coordinate 246,175,488, forward strand.
TATTATTATTATTATTATTATTACATTTGTTGTTAAAATGCATTCATATTTACAAATATGTCTCAAATCTGAACAATGATTAAACTTAATTTAATAATTGTAATGGACATATTAAGCATTTGAACATTGGAGCCTGTAATTCAGAGATTTCATATTTTACTATTCTTGGTACAGTACAATACAAAGCTGAATGTAATTTCGTTTTTCTCATAGCTGGTATGTTGATGTTACATTCACTTTCTCAACAAACACATATCTATTAAAGAGAACACAGAGATATTGTATTTACAATTATTTTTCTACACAGTCAGCAAAGAAGAGGGGCGCAGTTTTGCAGAACAACTCTTCCTCTAAATTAAGCTGTTTCCTATAAGCAATAAAACCAGTAAAACAAGCCCACATGCTCATTCATGAATTCTTTCAATGTTATTAAAAAAAATTATTATAAGCAGTAGTATATTTTACACGGTAGTAGTAGTATATTTTACACTGTATGCACAATTATTAGGCAAGTGAGTATTTTGACTATATCACCAATTTTATTCAGATTTTCCATCTCCAAGCTGTATAAACTTACACACGTATTGGCTTGAAACATATTAGGTGATGTGTATTTGTGTAATTAGGGAGGATATGCCATAAGGTATTCAATACACTATATCACGGTGTGCATAATTATTAGGCAGCTTGTTTTACTTAAAAGTGGGTCAAAAAAGAGATTTAATCGACTCTGAAAAGTCAAAAATTAAGTCTTCCTGAGGGATAGGTTATTGATCACTCTTTATAACATTCTGGAGTATATGCAAATTGCCAATAGAACAACTGATGCAGTAGACTTTGTAAAAATTAATATTTGTATCATTCTCAAAACTTTTGGCCATGACTGTATAGGGATTGTCTTGGCTGTTTCTTTCCTTGTAGCCACCATTGACTGAACAATACCTTTCAGATAAATTGTGTAGTCCCCTTTAGGTCTCGTATTTTATTTACTGTTTGTGGATGTCCACATCTTTTTGACACTATTTAATTTACGAATCATGAATAAAAGTTATGTTTTAGGCTTTATTTTACCATTCCCTACTGTGAACCTGAGTCTGAACCCTGAATGGTTTGTCACTCTGCATGAAGTGTCTCTTTGAGGGATGCAGCACTGTTGAAATTGCTAAAATATTGTGATGTGATCACAAAACCATCAAATATTTTTTTTGCAAATCAGCAAGAGACGTGCTGAGGAAAAAAGCTGCAAATTAACTGAAAATATTTGTGAAGTATCAAAAGTGAATTGACCAGGAACATATTTTCCTTCAGTGCTGTCATATAGCTATTAGAGATGAGCGAACACTAAACTGTCCGAGGTTCGAAATCTGATTCGAAGAGCCGCACACTGTTCGAACGGATTTCGAACCCCATTATAGTCTATGGGGGGAAATGCTCATTTCAGGGGTACGCAAAATTCGATAAAATCATACTTACCAAGTCCACGAGTGATGGTTGGGCTGGATTCTGCTTGAAGTCTTCTCCCCGCGCAGGGTCCCCGCATCTTCTTCCTGGTGGAATTCACTCTGCGTAGGCATCCGGCCTGGGCAGAGCCGACTGCGCATGCGCGGGCATGCACACGCGTGCATGCGCAGTCGGCTCTGCCCAGGCCCGACGCCTGAGCAGAGCCAACTGCGTGTGCACGTGTATGCCCGTGCATTCCACCCGGAAGAAGACGTGGGGAGGCAGCGCGGAGAAGACTTCGGAAAGGTAAGAGAAGAACCAGCGTTGATTGGCAGAATGTATAGCACTCTGCCAATCAATGCTGGTTCTGCATCGAACCTTAAACTTCAAACAGCTAGTAGTGTTCGATCGAGTATGAGTATTTCGAATACCGTAGTATTCCATCGAACACCTACTCGATCGAACACTACTCGCTCATCTCTAATAGCTATGCCACTGGCTGGTTTGGCTGTTCATTTTGCCAATTGTTGGAAACAACACTTAGATATGATAACCTACTAATTCTCTAGATGAGTCCCCTGATGAAATGTTTACATAGAAACATGTAAGGACAGGAATATGTAGATAGGGAGCGTTAGTAGGCCTCTCTGTATTATCATTACTCCCGGGGGGACTGGCTGCTACGAACGTGATCTCTTCTACTGCCCTCAAACAATTGGAAGTGCAATATGGAATTACTAAGTATGTTGTAGCACCATAAACCAAAAATCATTTCTGGTGCACTTGGCCTTTTTGGTATTATTGATATAGCCAAGTTTTTTAAATATTTGTATTATTTTAGTAATTTATTAAAAGTTGAGTTTTAGTATGGTGGATACAAGCTCTTGGTAGGGGATCTAAAGATTATGGCCCAACCAACCTATGATAGTGTTATTAGCATTTTGTGTTGAGAGCACTGCACTTGTTCGATAATAAAATTGATTATCAAAAATACAAATGACCCAATAATTGTGCACACAGTGTCAGCAGAAAACCAAAAAGCAGCATAAACAAAATAAAACCATGTAAATTTATGATTAATTCATGCTACTGAGTCGTGATAACACTTCAATGTGCCCTTCCAAGTCATATAGATTTCCTAAAAGAGGATGCCCAATCAGGACTGCATGAACCAGGACAGGCATTCCAAATGACAATTCTTGTGCTAGCAGACCCATCTTTTCCTATGACCAGACATAAAGGTGTTTTGCCATGAAAATTGTTTATCCGTTATCCATAGGGTAGTGGATAAATTGGTGATCAGTAACGGTTTGACTGAGACCCCTAGTGATCCCGGGAAGGGGAGTTTTGAATGTAGCTTTGGTTGTAGAATACTCATCCCTGGTGCATTCATTTTAATGGGATCAATGAAAATAGCTGAAGAATAATACTCAGCTGTCTCTGGCATTCCTATTGAAATGAATATGGGTTGTCCACTGCTACCGAACAGAAGTAGCCCCCTTTCCTCTGGGTTAGTGGTTTTCTCTGTGGACGGACCAAAACTGATGACAAATTTATCTTCTATCCTGTGGATAAAAGATAACTAATTTTTGTAGCATAACCCTTTTAAATTATTTCTACTCCCCACACTTTTGTTGAAGCCTTGATCTGCAATTCATATCTTCCCCCTGCCACATACACAGGAGCACTAGGTTCAGTACAAAGTTTTATTACACGTTATGCTCTCCCATGTTCGGATGTCTTAGCTTGTTTTCTTGCAGTGATGATTGATGACAGTTATACATTCACATGATTGCTGCATCTAATCATTGGCTATGGGGTACAGGGTGAGACCAGTAATTTGGCACAGGGTCTATTTAACTATATGGTACACCAGTGTTCCAAGAAAAAAACTAGAGTAGCAGGGAATTGAAAAGGTTAATAACGCTTGTTACAGTTATCTACCGTAATAACATTTCCTATTGTTAGCTCATTTCTTAAATTTCTTAGTATTCCTTGTAAAATAAGAATTTACTTCAATATGTTTTTAAACAGTTTTTTTCTCCTCTTCTCTGAAACAAAACTAGTGTGTTAAATTCACCTCCTGAAGGGGTATATATGCTCAGAATAAAAAAATTCTAGTTGGTCAATAAAATGAAACGCATTTAATACCTTGGTCATTTTATCAGGAACAAAATTAAATTATACATGAATTTAAATAAAAATTAATTTAATCTTGGTTTATATATTTTACCCAAATTACAAGTTTTAAGAGTAATATAAAACCGTATAGGAATATATTACCCTCCCATGAGGCATTTCCAACACATCATTATGATGTAAATTCTTCCATATTAGTTTTTAATCTTCCTATGTGAACTGCTGGGTCTGAAATGTCACCAAAGGTTTGAAAGGACATTCCAAAGTTAGATCTTACCTTCATTTTACATTCTTTTTCTGTAAAGTTGGGTAATCAATGCTTTGCAGAAGGCTGAAAGCTAAGTTTCAAGGCATGATGAGAAAGAGCTGTTATCAGGTACAGTGGCAGCTATTGATTTTAAGATGAAGGGAAAACTAACTCAACACTTATTTCTTCCTCCTCCTTACAAAGATGTCATCAATAAAGTATAAAGCATGAGACATATTTTCAAGTTTTGAGACTTTTTATAGTTATAGATATTTGTCCATTTTTGTTGAGGTATAACTCCGGGTACACTGCAACTATGCACACTATATTTTAGACTTTTCATATGGTCTCTTCTCCTGAGTTGAGTACATATTGATAGGGATGCCTAATTGTCAATCAAATGCTTATAGGTCTTACAGATACAGTATCTTCTGAGTATGGCTAAGTAATACGGTAATTGGTATAAATTAATGGTGATTCAGCAAGTCATGATTCCCATTCTTAGTTCCATTCTTCCATTGTCAGGGGTGCCAAGCAATGAATACTCAGATAGCCAGGCCGCTTGGCCTCTCATATAATCAAGTTGCTCGTCCAGTCCAGAGGTCCAGCTAATGATCTTCTCAGGAGGCTTCATTCGCCGACCAATCAGGTTACTGCAGCCTATTTGAGTGTTAACTTCTCCATACCACTTCTTAGCGCGGAATTCCCTTTATTACATTAAAATGTCCGTTTGAACCAGATCACAAGATGTCACTGGTTTAGGTCCTTTTTGTTTATTTGGATGTATGTACACATGCTGGTGATTCCCAAGGGCTGACAGGTGTACACTCTCATAAATGGCCACATCTGGAGAAATAGGCTATTTAACTTCTTAATGAATAAGAAGTATCTTTATGGTGTTTAAATAGTTTATAGGAAGAGGGCCCTCACTGTTAAGTCATGGATCCTTGATTTATATAGAGCTTATTGTTGTCCTGTAATGATACTCTTAGGGTGGCATTATTAAGGTATACCCCAACAGATGCTTGTGAAGATTTCCATGCACAGACCTGTGTTCTGAGGTACAGCATCCTCATAACCTCAATAATTAGCACAATGAAGACATTAAACATATTTATGGTTATTGGTGCAGCAAATAAAATTGCCGAATCAATGTTTTCACATAATAAGTACTTGTATTGATTTAATCTATATTGAATTGATATAAAATACAAACATTACATTACATTCTTCATCATTTTAAACATCCTTGCTAATAGTAACAGGAAATTCTTTTCTTATATTCAGAGGTTAAAAACTACTGCAGACCTTGAACATCTCAGTGCGAAACAATTGATAAAGATACGTTCACACTACCGTTCCATTGTTTTGATCTGTCAGCGGAGTATTTGCCTGATTGACAGATACAAATGGGAGATTTTCTCATTGAAGTCAATGTTAAAATAAAATGGAAAGTATCTGTAGGCAGAATAATTTTTCAGTAAAAAAAACACAAACAGAAAGCTTTCAGACTGTCTTTTGTTTCTATCCATTAATCAGGCAAACTTTAATGTCTAACATTCTGATCATGTAACAAGGGATGTTAGTGTGAACCAAGCCTATAATTGTATTTAGTTTAGGTACTACAACTTACTGATACACTTAATTACACTGATACATTGTATAAATACCCAAGACAGCAGAGAGTTGTGTGTTACTGATGTAGTTAGCTCAAAGAGTATTGTATAGACTGAATATAATTGTAGCAAACTGTTAGCTGTGAGACAAAACAGAGTTCTTATACTTGAATGTTCTTTTAAACATCTGTTTTTAATAAAATGGGAATCAATGGCTTCTGTGTCAGCTAGGGGGTCATTTTAGGCCATGAGATCACCATCTTTTGGTCAAGATGGTTGGCAAATCAGAAATTTCCAATAAATTCTCACTGCAACGCAATTAGTTCACTTCAAAATTAGTCACATCCAGATTTATTCTCCTCTCTTCGGCAAATAACAAGTACCCCAAGCAAGGCAAGGCAAACAAATCCTGAGCCACCTGACTATTCCATAGACCAGGGGTTTCAAACTTGTCCGGGCAAATGAACCAGACATAAAAAATGGAATTTGAAGGATTGTACAGTATAATATTCTCCAGCAGTGGCCCCACTTAGTTTCATGCCCCCCATCAGTGGCCCCACATGCATTCATTTTCCCCTTTCAGTGGTTCCACATAATTTAACATCCTCCAGCAGTGGTCCCCATCTAGTTTAACGTCCCCCAGCAGTGGTGTCACATAATTTAATATTCGTCCAGAGTAGCCTCACACATTTTAATGTCCCCACAGCAGTGACTCCAGTAACTACTATATTGCTCCCATTTCTATTCTTTTCTCCTACTCCAGGAACACATATTTTACATCAGTGTGCCCGCCGTGCGGAAGACATGTTGAGCAGTGAGGACGTAGGGATCAACACTGAATCTATCCCTAGCTTGTAGGTCACAGGTTTGACACCTATGAGCTTTGGAAATGTTATAACTGAGTCAAGTGTTCTTTTCTCCCCAGTTCTGCTGATCTAGCTGGATCAACAGAACTATGGAGAAGATTGTAACCTCAGGGGCCTTATGCAGCCCATGATCTGTGTGTATGAGACCCCTGAACTAGATATTCAATTTCCTTCACCATGAGACCCTAGGTGACTACCCAGTATCCCCACAAACACAGTGGTTCTTACCAACCTACGTGGTTTTGGCTTCCACATGCCCTGGCACACAGCCTGCCCTTTCCCCAAACAGGGAGCATTGTATGAAAGGTTAACTCATACCTTAAAGAGCCCTGTCTGCTAAGTAACCTTCATTTGTGTGCCAATTCACAAGAAACACACATTTTTCCCAAAGGTGAAATGCATAACTTTTTGCATACACATGACCATTTCTTAATTGTCAGTTCAAAAATACAACGTGAACAACTCATCTCCTATTGGGAAGGAAATATGACATGACTTATTTTTGACAGTTTTTGTGTCTACAGTCACAAGTGACAAGTCTATAGGTTGGTTTTAGTTTTTGGCTTAACATATGAATGAATTGGGTTAAAAATAAAAAAAAAAGTTTTTACAATGCCAGTTTAAAGGGGATGACAAACTGATGCAAAACTAACATTAAAGTGGACACACTGCCAGTAAACAAGTGAAAATTACAGTGTATGTAAGGCAAATATTAAAACTATTTCATGTTTTTAATGTCCCTTTTTTCTCATTGTTGTTTACATGTAACACAATTGTTTTGGGGTGCTAGGTAGATTATTCTGGACCTGCTAGTAGTTATGGATCTTTTGTGTTAGTGTACATCCTAGAATGTATTATGAAGTGCTTGTATTTTATACAACTGCTTGCTTACTGTGTAAGAAGACCCAATAAGTCTTCCAGTATACTTAGTATTTATCCTGGTATATTTTTCTTGCTTAAAGAAACAAAAAAAAAAAAAAAAAAAAAAAAAAAGCACCACCATTACTTGCTTTTTATTGTTGTGGCATTTTTTGTGGATATAGTTTTCCGGGCTTTTTTTCATCATTTTTTCCCTATAAAGAAGTCTATGGGAATGAAACCAAAGCATGCTGTGTTTTGAAGAAAAAACTCCTAGGAAGTACAAAACACAAGTAATTTAACCAAAAAATTATTATGTTTGTATGGCTATTCATAAATTGCTATTGACTAACCGAGACACAGTGTTTTTTTCAGCAAAACAAAAAACTGGACAATTGCACCAAATTCTTGCTGTGTGGATCGTATATTGCAGTGTACAATGTACCAACCATCTGTTCCCAGAGATGGGTTCTGAGAAGCTATGGATGTTTCTACACTTAACTGTAATGCTTATTTGTTGCACAATTTTCTGTTGTTTTTTTTGTTGTTGGTTTTTTTTGTTTTTTTTTAGCCAAAGCCAAGATTGGACTAAGCAGAAGTATGCTAATTCCTCTATATTTTCCACTCCTGTGGAAGTCTTTCTTAACTTTACGGAAATCTCTCTTAACTTACAAACCATAACAAATAATGCAGCTTTTCTGTGTCATCAACCTAAGGTTATTTTTACACGGTCAGTATTTTGCAACTGTATTTGTAGGTCAATTTTTTTCATTATACTTTTTTGCTCTTTTTGGTTCAACTTCTGGTTTTGACCAGAAAATACTGTTGTAAAACTTTGACTAAATACTGAACCTGTGAAAATAACTTAATGTGTTATATATATATATCTAGACATGTGCCTTCATTAGGACAGGAAAGAGATGGCACATCTGTTGCTAACGCCTAAATTATTATAATATAAATTAAAAAAAACTCATACAATTTAACTTTTTACCTTCTTCTTTGATCAGAGATGAAGCAAAAAACAAAGAAACTATAAATATATCTGTACCCTCTACTCTATCGAAAGCCATTCAACTGGATGATCATCTGTCACTTTGAGTTCTCATTATTCATGATGTACCTTGGAGTTAAAATATGAAGACATCTGGTAAGTCAGAGCAGTGCAGTAGTGGTAATGCATATAATGTAAATGAAATCCTTAAAGGGGTATTCCCACAAACATAACCATTTTTAAATTTGTAGACAATTAATATATATTAAGAAAAGTAATTAAAGGATTTGTCTGACAAATCTCAGAATAGGCTGGGGAAGGTAATATTATATATATATATATATATATATATATATATATATATATATCAGGAAAAAATAACAATAACAATAACAATAGCATGGCAGAATATCTTCTTAATTTAAAGTGCATTAAAAACATCTCCTGGGAAGGAGCGATAGTATCATAGGCAAAGAGGCAACAGCTGTTTCGCTCTCTCCAAAGCACTTTCTCAAGCCATATCAAAAAGAGTCATGTCCGAATTTATAATTGCTAATCCTGTAGTTATTTTCAGTGTGCTTTTTTTTTTTTTAAATAAAGCAAATTAGTTCTACAAAGATCTTGTTACAACAGAAATATTGCCCCAGGTTTCACTGCTTCACAAAAATGTGAACAATACCTCTGAAATATGGGTTGATTTGAGTTTAAAGTGATTTTATGGGAGTTTGTAGCTGATGATCTATTTTTAGGATAGGTGATCAGTTTGAAGATCCGTGGAGATCTATAACTTGCCCCTGCCTCCTCCCCCTTGATCAACAGTTTGTAGCAACAGTAAGAGTCCGTTAGCAGTGGTGTAACTAGGAATGGCGGGCCCCCATGGCAAACTTTTGACATGGTCCCCCCCCAACCGACACCGATGCCGAAGACCTCGACCGACCCCCTCCTCCGCACTCTATTACGTCCCTTAGTAAGCCCTGCACACAGTATTATGTCCATTAGTGGCCCCTGCACACAGTAGTATGTCCATTAGTGGCCCCTGCACACAGTATTATGTCCCTTAGTGGCCCCTGCACACAGTATTATCCCCCATAGTGGCCCCTTCACACAGTATTATCCCCCATAGTGGCCCCTACACACAGTATTGTCCCCCATAGTGGCCCCTGCACACAGTATTATCCCCAATAGTGTCCCCTGCACACAGTATTATCCCCAATAATGTCCCCTGCACACAGTATTATCTCCCATAGTGTCCCCTGCACACAGTATTATCCCCCATAGTGGCCCCTGCACACAGTATTATCCCCCATAGTGGCCCCTGCACACAGTATTATCCCCCATAGTGTCCCCTGCACACAGTATTATCCCCCATAGTGTCCCATGCACACAGTATTATCCCCCATAGTGTCCCCTGCACACAGTATTATCCCCCATAGTGGCCCCTGCACACAGTATTATCCCCCATAGTGTCCCCTGCACACAGTATTATCCCCAATAGTGGCCCCTGCACACAGTATTATGTCCCACTGTGGACACCCATAAATAATTATTATACTCTGGGGTCTTTTCAGACCCCCAAGTATAATAATCGGAGACCCAGGGGAATAAAAACATTAAAAAAAAAACAAAAAAACAGTTGCTTACCTGTTCCCCGACTCCCATGCTGTCGGCCGCCACTCTCATCCCAGGCTGGGTTCATGAGATGTCAGACAAAGTAGATGACAGAGATGTCAGACAAGTAGGAAGCAGGCCTGGCAGGATCGTGGAGAGGTAAGTAACAGTATTTTTTACGTTCCCTTACCTCTCCCAGTCCGCCGATCATTATACTCGGGGGCCCGCGGTGTCACTTACCGATCCCGGCCCTGCCAGGATCGGCAAGTAAATAGGGCCCGTAACGGCCTATTAAAAAAAAACAAAAAAAAAAAAAACGCAGCGGTAGCGGCTGTCACCGGGCCCCCTAATAGCCCGGGCCCTGTGGCAGCCGCCTCCGCTGCCTCTACCGTAGTTACGCCCCTGTCCATTAGCCATGTTCAGTGGTCACATGGCCTGATCACAGGATGGTCCCATTAAACCAATTTAGCTGGGCTATGATACTAAGAACAGACACTATAAAAATGTGTGGAATTTTGATGAAAAAGCTGCCACACATACCTGCACATTAAAGCCTCTTGACACAGCAGATCAGCCAGAGGCCTGGGTGTTAGACTTCTGCCAATCTCTAATTGATGACTTATCCTTGGTTCAGGTAATCATTTAGCCTGGAAAATCCCTTTAATTGCTGTTAATGTCAATAGGTTTATTAGAAAACCAGCCATTGATCTATGGTGAGCTACCTCTAAAAAAGTTGTTGCTAGAGCAGGATTTCTGTCTTTCACCAAGGAGAATGTATTTGCATATTCCTTTTACACACATAAAACAGCTTACTCTGAAAGTCATCTGAATTTGTATTCTTTATAGGGTACCTGACTTCTAAGATCAGGAGTAACACTATTTCACACTATTATATGATTCGCATTATGTATTTTTAACTGCTTCCCCCTGCAAGCTCTATAAATAGTTACTTGAGCTAGTGGATAAACTTCTATACATAGTAGTATATAGTGGATAGCTGCTATATATTACATAAAGTAAATAGAGCAGGATATGCTCCAGCAGAAATTCCTCTCTCACACAACAGTCCCAGTCTTTTTCTTTCTCTTTAGTTGCTGCTCCCTGCTCCCCTTCCCTTCTCCATAGCTTTTTATAGACATATAGTAGGTGAAGTAAGTGTAGAATACGTGAACAGTTTTCTTAATAAGTATATTTCTAAAGTTGCTATTGACATGAAATTCTCACCAGATGTCGATAACAACCCATCAAATCCACACAGGTAAAGACATGATGTCTATAAAGTAAGTTATGTCTAATAACAAGAAATGACACAGGAAAAAGTATTGAAAAAATGAAGAAAGAAAAGTGCGAAAAGCCATGGAAAGTCCTGACAATGGGTAAAATCTGATAGGAGTTAGAAAGCAATCCTGCCACTTAATGAAGGATAATATAAGCTGGTTAAATTGATGGCTTATAAAAAGATGTCTCATTACTAAGATGCCACACAAGAAACATCTCATGATGGGTAAAACCAGTGAGCTGCCTCAAGATCTTCACAACCATATTGTAGGAAAACATACTGATGGTATTGGCTACAGAACAATTTCTAAACTATTATAATTTCCAGTGAACATTGTTGGGGAGTACAAAGAATTATAAGAAGAGTTGTCCAAGTGTTAAGGGCCATCTGTGGAGAATTGCAGAAAGACCTGGAATGAACAGGTACAATTGTTTCTAAGTGATGCCCTCAACCACCATGACCTGTATGCATGCTTACCATGCAAGACTCCATAGTTAAATAAAAGCATGTTCAAGTGCATTAAAAGTTTGCTCAACAACATTTAGGCATGCCTGTGAAATACTGGGACAATATAGTCTGACACCAAAATTAAACTCTTTGGATGCCATAATACACACCATGTTTGGAGGCCAAAACGCACTGCATATCACCCCAAAAATGCTGTACCAACAGTGAATTTTGTTGAGATAACAGTGACCATTTAACATAATAATGTGATATATTTGTTCACCGTAGTAAAAGGGCTAATGCCTTTCTATCTATCTATCTATCTATCTATCTATCTATCTATCTATCTATCTATCTATCTATCATCTATCTATCTATCTATCTATCTATCTATCTATCTATCTATCATATAATATATATTGGGAGATTTTTCCACTATATATATGTTAGCAGTGAATGAATCCTGAGGAGTACAAATATTGTACATTCATTAAATAGTTGCAGCCCTCTTTAAAGGGTTATTCATCTTCTAAAAATTGATGGTTTATTCTTAAGATAGGATATCAGTTTTAGATCAGTGGTGTTCAAATGGGAGTCCCTTTCACATCTGTGAGACAATGCTGCAGCTGTCAAAATAAGGAGAGTGAACCTGTGGTCTAGATCAATTGCCAATGGATGCGACCACAAATGCAGAAACTTTCTATGTTCTGGAACTTGTCAGGAACCCAGCCATGATTTTTTTCATTGTAGCTGGGTTATCATGTATGAGAAGATAATCCAGCCAGTACAAGGAAATCATAGAGGATTCTCTGACCTTATAAAGGGCCTGCATTCATGGTCATATCCACTGGCATTCGATCAAGACAAAAACTTGTGATGAAAAGATATTTAGAGAAAATCTTTAAAACTCTGCAAAATGTTTAATTGCTAATATTTGCAATTTTTTTTTTACTTTTAATTATCTACAAATTTAAAAATGTTTCTGTTTGTGGGTATACTTCTTTAACCCCCTAACACCTCATATATTTTTGAAATTTTGTTTTTGATTTCCCAGCTTCTGAACCACATAATTTTGTTATGTTCTGTTCACAGAGCCAGGCTTATGAAGCCTTGATGTTTGCAGAACAAATTATTCTTCATAATGGTACCATTAAGTTATTTGAACATTGTACTGGAATGCTGGAAAAAAAATTCTGAATGAGTGTGGAAATGGAGAAAAATTGCATTTGTGCAACATTCTTATGGGCTTTGTTTTTATGGCGTTCACTGTGCAGCCAGAATGACATATCACCTGTATTCTATGGGTCTGTACGATTCTGCTGATACCAAATTTATATGCAGTAGTTTTATTTATGTTTTAACCCTTAAAAAAAATCCCAAACTTTTCAAAACATTTTTTTTTTCTTAGAGTCACTATAGTTAGAGATGAGCGAACACTGTTCGGAACAGCCGTTCCGAACAGCACGCTCACAGCACACTTCCATAGAAATGAATGGAGGTGCTTCCATTTATTTCTATGGGAGCGTGCTGTTCGGATCGGCTTATCCGAACAGTGTTTGATCATCTCTAGCTATAGTCTGTCCCCTTTAACTGTTTTATATTTCCTTTTTATGGGGATGCATAGGGCATCTTTTTTTTTTAAAGGTCCAGATGTAGCTTTTAGTTTTACCTCATTGGATAACAGTGGTAAGGCTCTTTTGTTTTTTTTTCCCAGTATGGCATTCAATGTACAGGAAACATATTTTTTCAGACAGGGATACCTAATGTGTATGTGTTTCACAGTGTTTTATTTAGTTTTTATAGGGAAAAGGAGGAATTTAATAGGCTTCAATAGGCTCAATATGCTTTCAATAGTCTCCCGGCTGTCATTGCAACAGATCGTCGACCCTGGAATTTGTTCTGGGAATAATGATCCTCTCCAAAATGGTGACACCAATGCGCCGCAAGGAAAATTCCAGCTACCTTAATGCCTGAGATCAGTGCAGGTACTGATCGCAGGCAATAGTGCTGGGTCTTTTCTGTAGATTATGGCCTCCATATTTAAATATTCAACTTCTGCCGTAATAGTGCACCATAGTCATTGTTTTAGACAATTTCTCTTTCTTGTACATAGATGCAAAAACAAGAAGTGGAAACAGGGCACTCACCAACAGCATTGATAAAATAAACAAAGTCTTTATTGCATCTTCATTAAAACATCAATGGGGTATGAAGAGAGGCACGCCTGGCAGAAGAGCGACGATCAATTCATGCACAATGGCACTTTTTCAAGCTCGCTACTCAACTTTGTTTATTTTATCAATGCTGTTGGTATGTACCCTGTTTCCACTTCTCGTTTTTGCAGTTGACACTTCTGTGCCTTTTTACAGTTGAGCACCACCTGTGCGTTTTTCTGACACTGGTGTCATTAGTCTGAATCTGTTTGTTTGTTGTTTTTTTTCCTACTTTTGCATATTGGGTATGTAATATATAGTGTCACAGTAGTGCTATCTCACACTTGTCTTGTAGATAGATGGGTGAGGCTTTTAAAATGTGTTGTTGTAAAAAAGGAATGGCTTCACATGTGACCAGGTGAGCAAAAAATTCCCCAATTTTTTTGAATCAGACTCTAAAGCAACTTACAGGTGATATAAACAAAGTACTAGATTCATCATTCAGCATCCGTCACTGTGATAAATTTGGCACATTCTTTAACTGGTATGTCTTTATATTGTGTATTAATAAAACTAGCCCAACATGTCCTCTTGTTTTGCATGGATTTCCTAGACTGGAGCACTGATACATCACCTGTATTACACAGAAAATTCTATCTAGACTAAAGCCATATTTCGTAGAAACACAATGTAACTTGTATATTCTGCAGTGATTTCATCCTGTAATGTCACAGCCACCTGGTCAACTGACTGTCTGCATTGATGCTACAATCAGGTGTGATTATGGCTATAGCAGAGCCATTCTCTTCTCTGTGAAATTTTTACTTTAATGATGACAATAAACTGTTCCCAGATACACACAATTTTAAATTTGAAGATTGGTGCATATCCTATCTAGTTTGTGCTTAAAGTAGCAATTTCTGCAAACATTTTCTTCAGTCTATCAATGATATAAACCAATTTTTGTGCCAGGATCGAATATATCCTTAAATGTAATTTATACTGAATTGGTTTCAGAAAGTAGTACAATATCATTCACTCATAATTTAAAACTGGTATTTTTGTGGATACAATTTGTCCTCATGTAGCAGTGTTTTATTCCGAACATGTTGATTTAAGTTTCTTGTTAAAAGAAGCTAACTTACAACAATGGAACTCGATTCTTATCAAAAAGGCAAGTGAATGAAAATAGACATGTAAATGAATTCTCCGGCTTAAAAAAATCATTTGGAAACTTCCATCAAGAAGCATTCTCTACTGGGGTTTTTTTCCCCACTATTTTCACTTTCTCACTATCATTAAGTAGGTTCAGAAGGAAATCCAACAAAAGGAATAAATGAGCTTAAAAGAAGAGGGAGAGCAAGGGGTATAAAGCTTTCTAAATCCTGAGTTACTCTTTCCTTAATAACTGCAGAGCTTTTAAATCTATGGATATTTCCTAAGAGGAAGAAAAAGCTCACTGGCCTTAGGTTCGGTTCACATATGTGCCCGGTCTCTGTACAGGCATTGTGTTCGCCTCTCCGCATCAAATATGCGGAGAGAAAAGTGCTGCAGGCAGCGCTTTTTTGTCCTAATTTTTTGCCCTTTTCTAGCGGAAACCAAAGAGAAACCATGCATTTATTAGACAACAATGGTTTACCATTAGAGATGGGCAAATTGGTTCTTAATACATTCGGTTTGACATGAATATTCTAAATGTTTTTTGTTTTTTTCAGTTTATGCATTATACTCTTGGGTCTCACCTTGGGTCTCAACCCTCCCTTAAAGGGGTTGTCCCATCACAAGGATCCTATCTATACTGCTTGTTAATGTGGATGTAAGACTTTTCCTAAATACAATGCTTCAGCAAAACTGCTTTGTTTGTCCACTATCTTACTTTATTCAATTCTTTGTGGCCACAGCCCTGACTTAGCTGCTCATGAGTCAAGTGATGTATCTGCTGCTCTGAGGGGGGAGGGAGGAGGGGCTAAGTGCACGGGAGCAAGCCTGTGTATCTAGCTATTCCTGTGTCTACACCACGTGACCTAGCTTCCTGTTAGCAGATAGGGGAGAGGAGCAGCTTTCATTTCTTCTGTTCTCCCAGTTATCAGGCTAGCTAATTCAATTGTGTTCATTATGGCAGAGACAGGCAGTCTCTGTATGTAACACAGAATGGAGTTGCTGCTGCCTGTACTGCATAGTCCAATATGGGTGGGCGGAGCTACACACAAAATTGGGGGCGGAGCTAAACGGCAGGTTGCATGTGAAACTCCGCCCACCAAATGATGCAAGAAACCAGGAAGAAAGAAGATTTTACAGGAGTAAAAACTGAATAGTATGTGAGGTGGGAATACCCCTTTAACTCTTTTGGGCCTCCTCACAGCACCATGGACCATAAATCCCAGGGCCATGGACTGAATTTAATCCATTGGGAGTAAATGACAGCAACCAGATATCTAGAAAACCATGAGGAATTGATACAGGAAGCATATTGCTTTGAAAGTGGACAACCCCTTTAAGATTTGGTACTGGTTTTATCTACAGTGTTACTTTTATACTCTTCTTTGATCACAATTGCAGTAAAAAGGTATAGAGAAGTTTACAAACAAAAATTTCAGTAAATTTAATTGAAGACATGTAATCCCTGTCACTCAAAATAATTCCATTTTCTGAAAGGTCCAATTTTTATTATTGTATGATGACCAAGTTTTTATTATGGTCCTATACAGATATTGACTAAACAACCGAATGATGTCTAAAGGGAATATTTGTTCAGACTTAATTAAGAACAGTTGTCAATCTAAAGAAAAGAGTTTGCTATTGAACATAACTTTACAGAACTTCTTTGAGCCCTGCACTTATCTACCTGGTATTGTACTGTAAAACAATTTCTTTTGATCCCTTTTGACCTCTCTAATTCATTGTATTACTTGCAGCTGCAAAGAATCCTTGTGCGGAGATTCCAGCAAAGGACCCTGTCGTGTGCATGAGGACTAAGGTAAAACTAGAATGATTTCAGCAGTTCATTTTTAAAGGAGCAAATACAAATGTGACCAGAATTAAATGATCTCCAGTTTAGTTAACTAATGTGATTTTTTCATTAAACCAATTGAAAATCTTAACTAAAGCCTTCAAAAGCTGAAATTCACCTTACCTCACAAAGTGGCCACACATAGAGACAAATACACTGTCTACCAATAAGTATTTGGACACCCATGCAAATGAATGATATCTGTGGTCGTGATGTACGTCACGCCTTCTGCCATTAAATAGGAAACAGCATTGGCATTAGTTCACTGGCATTAGTCACATGCAAGATGCCACGAAGCGCAGAGTTGTCCGATTTCAAGAAAGGGGTAATTGAGGGGTACCACAGAACTGATCGATCCTTAAAAATCATAGCAAGTGAACTGAATTACTCAAAATCGACAGTGGCCTCTGTGATTACAAAGTGGAAGATGAACGTTTTTTGTCAGAATGTTCCCTGAGTCAGCAGACCTTCAAAACTGGGAGATAGAGAGCGACGAGTGCTGGCCAGAGAAACCGCACCCAACCTGTGGCTCACATACACCAGGAGTTTCAACAGGTATCCGGGAGTATTGTGTTGATCAATACCATCTGTAAGGAAGCATCTGCTGGGTTCTACCAACTATTGCATATGAATTAACGTTGTTTTTCTATTCTACCACAGGTGTCCAAATACTTATTGATGGACAGTGTAGCTTAGAACATTCCTTTGTGTTAACTAATCAGGAAACCTTGCTGCTTTGAAAAGAGACGCTTAAAGGGGTTGTCCAGGATATAGCTTTTATGGCCTATCCCAACCAAAGGACATTAAATATCTGATCTGTGGATTTACAGACAGCCCCTGCACTGATCTAATGTGCAGACCATCTTCTAACAATTGTACTATTCCGAACATAGGGCCAGCAGCATATAGTTTCAGTCCTTGCATAGTGGCTGGGAACCCATACTGCAGCTAAGATACTATTGAAGTCGATGGGAGCTAAGCTGCAGTACCTAAACCCAACCACTATACAGAGCACTGAGCCAACTACTTTAAGATAATGCTGGTGGAAGCAACCCCATACAGCTGATTGGTGCAGGGGCTGTCTATTGACTCCCCACCAATCACATTTTTATGGCCTATTCTAAGGATATGCTATAAAAAACTAAAGCTAAAGGAAAACACATATGTAAAGTGTGTGAGAATCTTTTAATGATTAAGTATTGTGGTGGTATGTTTATATGCCTGTGAAGAAACTACAGTTCCCATGATGCATCTCCCTGCTCTAACTCTCTCTGCTTGCTGATCACAAGGAGAGGGAGGAGTAAGCTTCCAAACGAAACAGCACAACATCATGTGAACTAAACTGTCAGAGTAATTTATTACCTGTGATTTATTACCTGTGTTGTGGAGGCAGGTGCATTATGGGAAACATAGTTTGCTCATAGTTTCACTTCATGTAAATAACAGTGATACAAGGAATCTCAAGTAAAATAAAGCCAAGAAAAGAGTGCACAAGGAAACTGTGAGTATCTAAGTATTTATTTAGTATTTGCAGATAATTTTTGGAAGCTGGATCTCTTCTTTAAAGATACGATTGCATCAACCAAAGGGATACTAATTAATGTCTATGACCTTATTCGTCAACAAAGCATTTGGCTTCTTAAAGTGTTGGGAGTCTTCAGGATTTTTGCCAAGAATGAAGTACTTTGGGAGGAAATCTTAACATCTAGGGTTGAGCGATCGTGTTGGGAAAAGATCAGATTCCGATCGGCGATCAAGAAAATTTCACGATCGCGATCGGAATTCCGAACACGATCTTTTTAGGTGGGATCGAGATCAGTTCTAATTCCCACAATGCTTTGCTTAGCCTTCACACTGAGTATACGCTCCGCTCATTCTGAGTGGAGTGTATACTCAGTGTGAAGGCTCCGCTGCGGTTCCATAGGAATTAATGGAAGCAGCCGACACACAGCCTTAACCCCCTGCACACCGGCTGTCTCCATTCATTCTAATGGGAGACTAAACTAACATCTCTAGTAGCTACTTACCTCCAGAGGTGGCTGCTCCGGTGTTCTCCTTCTTCTTCGCCTCACTGTCGCTCCACGCTGCTCTTCTCGCCTCGCTGCCGCCGCCTCTCAGGTTAGTGTTTAAAGAGCTAGGAAGGCGGGGCTTGTGGCTTAGGAGAGTGTGGGTGGGTACAGGGCGGGGAGATGTGACGTCTCCCCTCCCAGTACCGGCCACACTCTCCTAACCCACCCACACTCTCCTAATCTGGGAGGCAGGGGGCAGCGAGGTGAGAAGAGCAGCGTGGAGCGGCAGCAAGGTGAAGAAGAAGGAGAACACCGGAGCAGCCATCTCTGCAGGTAAGTGGACACCAGGGGGGAATAAGTAGCCAGAGGATTAAAAAAAAATCCTCTGGCTACTTAGTGGTTCACTACACAGCGTGGATTCTAACAATTAAAGCGTTCAATTGTTAGATTCCATACTGTATAGTGAATAGGATTGCTTTTAAAATCCGATCTCCGATTAATAAAAAAATCCCATTGACTTGCATTGGGATCGGAATTGGGATCGACATCAGGTTCAAATGAAAAATGATCGGAAATCGGATTTTAAAATCGATCCTGAAAAGTCAAGATTGGCTCAACCCTATTAACATCACATAACAGGCTTCCAAGGTTGTGACCCTCAAGCCTCCCTCCCCTTCACCTTTGCCAAAATCTCTATAAAATTCTTTAGCTTTGCAGCCAATTTAAATCACCTCTAAGAGTACATCAAAAAACATATTCACTATTAAAGCTTTTTCTCCAGTTTTAAGTATACTAATCCCCAGAACCCCCATCTATCTAACTCCCTGAGATACTATTTTTCTGATTTTTCATCACAAAATAGACTCCTTCACTTTCTGCATGGGCTTTTATACGGTCTATGAGTCATCTGTAACCCAACTGTACGCTTTAGAAAGGGCATTTTACAAGCCAAAACGTGTCGTGTGTTGAGGTATTCAATACAGATAACATTTGTTCAAGATCTGACTGAGTGCCGATTCCTTTCTCCTCCATTTCTGTTTGGAATTGATCTCCTGTCGATATACAGTAAGTCTTCAATGGCCTTAGACCTCTCATGATTCTCTCCCATGAGAGCTATTTGCACGGTATTAGCAGTGATCCTGATTGATAGCTCAAGATCATGTTATCATTCTCTGTTATCTCTTTCCACATGACGGCTGTTTATTTTAGATAGTTGATAGTTTAGATGATTTTGTAAACCAAAGCGCAAAAAGTTGGGGTTCATCTGAGCTAAACTTGTTCCTTCATTTCTACTAATTAATGTCATTGCATTCATTAAAGAGTTCTCCCTCTGGGGGGCCAAAAATAAAGTACTTCCTGGCCCTGTGGTGAATATTGGTTATCTTATCTATTTTTGATCTATATTTTACACTGTTTGACAAAAAATAACCCAGCAAGAAAGAGTTGTTGATTACATTTATCAAAAGAAGGCAACACAATTGCACTTAGCTAATTGGGATCTTGTTGCCCTCTTTTAACATATTGAATTAGTGAACGGTTAGTTTCCCTAAACATCAAGTTGGGCTTTATGTAAGTAAGAAGTAGTTGTTGGAATAGAATGAAACTTTATATCTGTGAATGTCATGATATAATATGTTAATTATGACAATACTAGAGCAAAAGGTGGTCCTAGTACCTTGTGGGATTGCCTTTAACCTGGATGCAAAATAAGATATAATTGGGCATGGAGGTATACAGTTTGTCCCACTTGTGCTCACAGGTGTTGCAGTTTTTAAGCTTGTAGATCATGCACACTTGTAGACTACCAGAGCTAGTATCCCAGCTAGTCCTATAACCCTGGTGGTGGGTCCTGAAACTTCCAGGAGGTTCAACCTCCTGGAAGTATCGGGACCCACCACCGGGTTCCCAAGAACTGCGGTTTTGACTGCACATCGTGTACTATCAAGAACTTTATTGTCTCCTGATGATTTTTAGTTAAAGAAACGCGTTGAGACAAATATATAGAGAATGGTGGGAGGAACAATATCACCATATCGGTTTATCATAACCAGACTCTGGGATTAGATTTTGGAGTCCTTCTAGCACCTAGGAACACTCATGGTTAACCCCATGTAGGAGATAGGTGTGGGCTGAAAACAGATGGCTCTCAATCTCCCTTAAGTATCAGTAGGGGAGTGGATCTGAGAATAGAAGGGTTAATCTATTGGAATAATGGAGCACTACTAGCCTAGGAGACAGTGTATTGGAGCTAAGATTGCTAGGTTATGGTACACAGTAGTTTTATTTGTTATCAATAACATTAGGTGTCTAGAAGTTAATTGAATATATACTCACTAGGCAGTCTTAATCCCAGAATAAGGGGACTACACTCAGATTCCCTAGCGTTTGGAATGTATATCATACTCCTAAAAAGTTTTTTGTATTTATAACAATAAGGGCCGCCTGCCCTGACCTTTTACTTGATTTTACAATAAAAGTTAAGTTTTAATATATGATAAGTTCCACATGTGATTGGAGAAATTTATGGAGAAGTTCCTCCTGTAAGTCTGCTAGTAGATAAAAAAAAAAAAAACAGGTATAAGGTACAGAAGACTCATACTCACTATCTGGAGCACCATGTGTGTGTTGAAAAAGTCTTCATGGAGTGGGAGCTACTGAAGGTCTTTGAAAGGAATTCTTCTTTTGCCTGGGTGGTTTTGCTTTCCATGCCTTCGTCCATTGCTCTGACGTGGTAAGCAGGAAAATCAAGATGCTGAACTGCAGCCACCAACCAAAATGTGAAATCTATGGGAGTGATATCTAGTAGAGTCCATACCATAGGTAAGTCCTCCAGGGTGCATATGGTGAACCTTATGCCTTTATATTGGAAAGAGAGGCCAAATGGAAAAAAGCCAGCAAACCATAACTTTCTGTTCCCTGAGGTAGGATGTTAGACGTCTGAGAAGCCGGCGTTTATATAGTGTGAAGGGAGCAAGATCCTGGTAAAGGAAAATAGGCTTACCATCTAGAGTACCATCTTTGTAGTCCCGCACTGCTTGTAAAATGTCTGCTGTATATGCATAGTGGAGGAGATCACAGACAACGTCTCTAGGAGGTTCATTACTAAGTGGGGCTGGGCGCAAGGCCATTTAGGCTGTCTAGGTCTGAGTTGTCCAACCTTTCTGACTCCGGAGGTGCTGTTTGTTTAGGCGTAGAGGATACACAACCAGCTTTTCCGCAGGAAGTTCTCCAGAATCTTTTTTCAGTTTTGGGATCTCCAAGCATTCCCACAGCCTGTCCTTCAAAGTCTTCCCCATTTTGGCTATATGTGGTGGTGAAAAAAACTAGTACACACAATGGTGAGATAGGAGCTCTGAATCAAGCAGACGTGTTGTATAGCGGCCAGACTCGGCCCCCAAAACTGTGATGTTTTGTGAAGGGAAATTATGTGGATGTTGTATTACGGTATTATAGCTACTCAAACATTTGGCTATGATTTACTTAAAACTGACATTGTACATAATTTAATATGTATTTTATATTCAGATATGTATTTTATATTTTACAAAACAGCTTTTGACCCCCTAGGCTTATATTAATTCAAATTTCCTGTACGTACTTTGAAAACTATAGTATTCACTCTTATAAAAGCATTGCATGGTAATTTTAATAGGTTAACACTGTTTAGAGTCAGGGATGAAATGTTTGATCAATAATAACTATCCATCAACATGACAAGAGATGCAAGGGTAGCATTTATAGGATGGGTGATGTTCCTGATAATTCTTGTACAAATAAAAATAGGTAGCTTATTTATTTGTAAATTATAATAGTAACCAGAGACTGTAGTTTATGCAACATGCCACTAAACTTGTTTTGCTAATTTAGCAATATTGTATGTTAAGGATTTTTACCAAAAAATCAATTTCAACTTACTTTAGAATGACTGTGGTTTAAGACTCCAGTTTCACATAACCCCAATGTAATACAATCCTTGCTTGACAGATTGCAGTTTGCACCACAACCAGTGAATGGTTATACAGTATATTGACAAATTTAGTACACATCTTCACAGTGAGTAGAAGGTAGAGGTTCTGTAGATTGGAATGGCTCCCCATTCTCCTTCTTGCTCAAATACAGCCTGCACTTCCACGTCACCCTGTTGCTGACACATAAACTGCACACCCATGTACCCCTCTTACTCACACACAGCCTGAACACCAATGAACCCCTCTTTCTCAAACACAGGCTGCACCCCCACTCCCCATCTTGCTAACACACAGCCTGCAGCTCCAGTCCCTCCTCTTGTTCACACAGCCTGCACCACCCATTCCCACTCTTGCTCACTCACAGCCTACACCCCAGCCAGCCACACAGCCGGCTCACATTGGGCCTGTACATCCATGAATCCCTCTTGCTCACACACAGCCTGCACTCCCATTCCCTCCTCCTGGTCACATGTAGACTGTGTGAGCAAGAGATTTACATGAGAGTGCAGGCTGTGTGTGAGCAAGAGGGTAATGTGGGGGTGCAGGCTCTGTGTGTGCAAGATGGGTACAGGGGGTTCAGGCTTTGCATGAGCAAGAGGGGAACATGGGGTGCAGGCTTTTCATGAGCAAAGGAGGTATGGGGGTGCAGGCTGTCCGTAAGCAAAATGGAGGCGTGAGGAAGCAGTCTGTGTGAGAAATAGAGGGTGATGTACAGGATGCTTGAGAGATAAAGAAGAAATGGGGATGCAGGCTGTACAAAATGGAAAATTGGGGTTGCAGGCTGCGTGATAAAAGGGGTACATTAAAGGTATAGTTTGAGGGATATAGGGTTCAGGCTATGTGAGAGGGGAATGAGTGCAGGATGTGTGACAAATGGGGCAGTCTCATGAAAGGAACACTTAAAATATGGGGCAACAATGTGCACTCTTTTTCATGGGGCCCGGGTCTCTGCTGTCACATCAAATTCTGAACTGTTTTTTTTTTTATGACAAAAAAACCACTTAAAACAATGATTAGATTTTTGTTTGTTTCTAGGATTATGTGGGATCTCAATCGTGTGAAGATTACAAGATCACTAGGTGTCAGTGCTCTAGACCAAGTGACGTGCCCCCCTAGTGGTCAAATGTCTCAACCGGGCACCTCAAAATAGCCATCACTTATAAAGGTTTATAAAATAAGGCATTGTTTGGAGCATTCATTAACAGTTATGTGATGCCCTCTTTAGTGCCCCCACACTCAGTAGAATTTTCCCTTTGGTGCCCACATGTAATACAATGGCCCCAAAGCGACCAACATGTTATATAATGTCCCTTACTCTGCCTCTACATGTAAAATATTTACCTCCCACTTAAAATAAAATGATCCCCAAGCTAATTCTTATATTATCCCATACAATATATTACCTTTTTTATTGGCCCCCATACAGTATACTGTCCCTGTACAAGGCATACAACACTCTTATGGTAAAAAGTAATAGTAAAAACTGATGGTAAACACTGATGCCAAGTTATGACAACTGATGGTTTTGGAGTAGAAATTTGTGAAAAAGCCTGATAGGATTGATGTATTTTTGGATCAGTTTTGGTATCAGTTGTAATGACTGATGGACAAAAAAACCCGACACAACTGACACATGTGAAAATACCCTTACACATCTTGAAAGGCACTTTCAATGTTGATCAGTATGTGGAAGTTTTAGAACATGTGCTTCCATCCAGACAGCATCTCTTCAAGGGAAGGCCTTGCATATTTCAGCAAGAAAATGTTAACCCAGATGTTGCATCCATAACAACTGCATGGCTTCACATAAAAAGAGACTGAATGCTGAATTGGCCTGTTTTTCCCCAATAGAGAAAAGGCAAATAAACAATACAGCAGAGAAGACCCAGGACTGCTGAGCGTGACTTACAAGTAACCTCTCTGACTGTAATTGTTCACATTTCTCGTGCCTTCTATCCAGACTGCTACAGCCAGCTCTACAAGCTTTCTCTGTAAAGTTGGCAACACAGATATTTTTGGCTCCTCACTTTTCCAGGCACCTGAACCACATTGTTCTACCTACTTAAATTCTCATCCTGCTGATATCCCCATTTATAAAATATATGATATGAAATTCCTTGGGAACGAATAATACCTCTGTGTGTTTTTAATCTAGTAATGATTAGAGATGAGCAAACAGTGAAATGTTCGAAGTTTGAAGTTCAATTCAAGTAGTTGCTCAATACTCGACTGTTCGATCGAACGTTGAACCCCATTATAGTCTGTGGGAAATAAATACTTGTTTAGGGGGAAACCACTATTCGACTCAGGAGGGTCACCAAGTCCACTATGACAGCGGAGATGAAGCAGAGCTGGCCGTGCGCTCAGCTCGGCTGCATCTTAGGAGTAGTCGAGCTGAGCTCACGGCCAGCACTGCTACATCTCTGCATAGGAATGCATTGACCAGCGTTGATTGGCCGAATTCCATACAGAGTACAGCATTCGGCCAATCAACGCTGGTTATGCCAGAGGAGGCGGAGTCTAAAATCAGTCCATAGCAGTCTCCATTCTGGTCTGATCTTAGACTCCACTTCCTCACAGACGAGCCTCCGGCAGAACCAGCATTGGTTGGCCGAATGCTGTAGTCTGTATGGCATTTGGCCAATCATTGCTGTTCAATGCATTCTTATGGGAAAAAGTCAGCTCGCGTATATCGCAAGCTGACAGGGATCCCGACCAGATAGAGCCCCAAAGAGCAGTGTGAGTAACATTCCCACCTAAATAAAGGTAATCCCTAGCTAACCCTGCCAGTACATCTATCCCTGTCTCACAGTCACATAGTTCACAGTCTCATATGAACCAGATATTAAATCCACTATTTGTATAAATTTGAAGTCACCTGATTTAGCCAGCCAATTACTTTTTCAGATTTTTTTCAATGCCTCCGTTGTCATAGTTCCTGTCCCACCTCCCCTGCACAGTTATTGGTGCAAAAAAAGTACCAGGGAAGGTGGGAGGGGAATCAAATTTTTAGTGAGTTTGCCACCTGGTGTTCGACTCGAATCGAACATCTTGAACAGCCTGACACTGTGCCTTTTCCGCCATAAGTCCCGTACTGCATGTGACTGCTGAGATCAATCGGTGGCCTTAGAGTAAACAGGAAATGACCAATTGGGTGACATTACTGATTCCTCAACAGCCACGGATGAAGTGACTGATTGGCCTTAGCGATCACGTGTGCTGCAGGAATTATGGCAGGGAAGAAGCGTGGCGATGCGGGCAAATATATATTTTTTTCATGTTTTACCTTCCCCGCCGCCTCTGCAATTTGTCCTTTATGGGGATTATCCAGGGAGTTTTAAAGATTACTAGTGCTTACCAGTAAACTTTATTATTACCTGGTAAACCCCTTTAATACGGCTCCAATGACCCCTAATATTATTACCTCTTATATTCATACAGCCCCCACTAACCTCTCTTTATAAATTATATCCCTTATAACCCTTATATTATGTTATAGCCCCTTATCCTGCTAAATTTGGTTCCATAATTTGAAATGCTCCCAATTGGCCTCTAATATGAATTTCTAATCCCCCCTCCTATTGAAATGGCTAAAATGAGTAAAAAAAAAGTTAAAATTTAACTAAACGTCTGAGAAAATGCGACCATTATTGCTGCTGCTTCACTGCTTACTGGAAAGCAGCAGTTCTTCTGTGTCCTAGGGCGGATGGTGCAGGAAAGTGACATCTTACGGTAGCTCCTAGGCACAGGCCTGTAGTGGCTTGGAGCTTACAAGCTACTTACTGGTAGATTAGGAAGCGAGAGGTGCCCTTCTCTGCATCAGTGTCATGCAGATGACAATACAATTGATGTTTAACGGTAACCTTTGTTACAGGTGCCCCAAGATGGGCCCTTCAGAGTCAGAGGACCCGGAGCCGCCGCCTCTCCTGCCCCTCTGCTTGCTATGCCTCTGTGTACCAGCAATTGGTCTTCTCACTTCCCAGATATCTACTTACTGTTGTAAAAAGAAGAGGGTATGCAACACAACGGTAGACAATGGCCTTGTCCCATCTTTTTTGTAGATGTGCTGCTGCCAACAATTTTAAAATAATTTAATTTTTTTCAACTGTAATGGAAAAATGTCCAACTTTCAACTTCTGATGTACTCTTTTGTGAATAAATATGGTTATATGAAATTTTCAAATCAATGAATCCTTGTTTGTTTGATTTTTTTTTACATTTTAAACAAATACCCAATTTTTGTAGAATTGAAGTTGTATAAATTTGGTATCACCATGATTGGACTGATCTGCAGAATAAAAGCAACCTGTTATTTTCATTCCCCAGTAAATGCCATAAAGCAAAAACCCAATTTCTAAATCCAACCGTTTTATAATGCTTTTTTGGCTTCTCAATATTCCCTCTCATAAGAAATACAATTTGTTCTGTAGGAAACATTATGGATTGTAGAAGTATAGAGGAAAAACAAAATTTAAAATTTGCCAGCATAGGAAGATTTACTAAACTACTGCACTGGAATCAGATCGACTGCTCTTGCCGTTTAATTATTGTGGTATTGTGCACCAAAAGTGAACTATACTATAAAACTTAGATTTCAGCTATAATTTATAAAACAAATTTAAAATTGAATCTCATAAATTTGAAAAAAAAATGTCTTGTCAAGTCCTGCCAATGCTTCCTTCACTTGTCTCCATAAGACAACAATTGTATTACTTTTACTATATAATTCTGATATATGGCCAGTGGTATATTTGTCCAGTAGTGTATTCACTAAATTAAACTCGCAATAAATTTAATAAAGTAATTGTTTTCTTATTCTGTTAAGAAGGAGACTGTGATATTATTTTATATGACACCTTTAGTTTTGGTAAAAAAATGTTCTACTGGTTTGTACGAATCAGTTGCTTACTTATGTCATGTACTTTGTCTATGATATTAACAATATGTGAACTTGTGCACAGGTAAAAAAAGAAAATTCTGAATGTATTTTCTTCTGCCAGCAGATGTAATATAGGGAATTTAATTTCTATAAATTGACTTTCATTTCTATATTAGTCTTTCCATTTCAGGAAAAGCTGTAGGTATTTCATTCTTTTTAGGGAAGAGTAATATATAATAAAAAAAAAATTGTATTGTTGGAAAAAAAAATAAAATACAAATTATATATATATATATATATATATATATATATATATATATATATATATATATATATCACTGATATTTTTGTGCCCCTCAAAATCCATCGTATCATTATCATGAAAACATCTAGTGCAGCATAGATTTTCTATGTGGTGGAACATTGCTGTATGTACAGTATGTGTTTCTACCAGTGAGCCTCCTATTATGACTGCTGTAAAAACAGAGAACTCAGTAGGGATGTCGTAATAATGATCTCAATTTTATTTGCAGACATTTTATATATAAAGATCTTGGTGAGCTAAAAGGTCTTAATTATATCTCTAAACAGCTTGAACCCAGAATTTGCTCTTTGAATGATATTTTCTATTAATATGATTATTTTAATATATTCAGCACCCAAAACCAAGCAAAACCTACTACGCTTTGCAAAGAAGATGAATAATTGAAATCAAGCATTGAGCTGTACTGTTTGTTCCCTTCCTTTCACTGCTTGCGTGCTATATTTTATCATTTGTACAGTATACAGTATAAATGTTCATGTTGGAGCTAGTTTGGATGGATTAAGAGTTAACCTCCACATTGTCAAAAAAAGTTTGTAATTTTGACATCACTTTATAAAAATTATCATTATGGCTAACGCCTGGTTCACATCTGAATTCAGTATTCTGTTCGGGGAGTCTGCATGGGGAATACTGAACGTATTGACAAGCTGGGAGCTTATGAAAGCACACGAACCACATAGACTATAATGGGTCCATGTTTTTTTTGCATAGTGTCCTTCATGAATGACTTTCCTCTCCACATGATTCGTGTAGACACTGCACGGAAAACACACGGATCCTATTATAGTCTATGGGGTCCGAGTGCTTCATTAACTGCTGCTTGTCAATGCATTCAGTATTACTTTCAAGGGTCCCCATGCGGACTCCCCGAATGGAATACCAAATGCAGATGTGAATCAGGCCATGTTAAAGAATAGTTACTTTTTCTGTTGCAGATTTTGCTGACCCTATTGTGAATACCCGTCTTTTCCATAATGGGGTCCATCAGGTATCCGTTATTTTTCACTGACGTCACCAGATGAAGTGGTCAGGCTTGTAGGACGTCTTTGTCTTTAATCTTACTGACTGACTCTGAGTCTTACAATGTTTAAAACTAACAATGAAAATAAGATGCTGAAGCAGAAATTCAGTAAGTTGTGTAGGCAGGTTATATAGTATATTACATTTACATATTTAGATGTCCTATTTGAAGAGAGATCAGTCTTCATTGATCTACAAAAAGAAACCAGCATCAAAGCTTCTGTAATGCGTAGAATGTTTGATAAAAAAAAAAAAATTACTTTTACTTTCTAATCACCAAACAATTTGTTTAGAAAGGGGAGTCAGAGCTACAATTCCCTTGCGCTTATCTACATTAAAGTTAATTTACTAGTTTCAAATGCAAAAACATGGCTTTTATAATTAAGTATAATAATTATCAAGTTATTACCAAGTGGCCCTGTTGCTTTGACTTTAATTGATTTTTTTTTAGATATGTTCCTTAAAAATAATTCTTGTAATTTTTTTTTTTCATTATCATTTTCTGGTAAAGAAAATATACCCCTCAAGCAACAATACAGCAACATATTTTTACAATGTCTTGTCAGAATTGGAAACAACATGTATTATAGATATTTATTAGTGCAAAAGTAACATTATATTGTTAACCTGTAAATATAATTTAAAGTACATTTCTTTTTCCACTGGAGAAAAACAAGTAATAGTCTATTGATTTCATGAATAAGCAATAGAAATGGTACAAAAGAGATTTTAATGTGGTTGTGTTCTGTGTGTACCTATTTAAAGCTCTAACCCGCTGGATACTGTATTAAGATACAGAGACTGCTCTTCTAAGCTTGAAATGTAATGATATGACTGTTTTGAAGCAAAATTCCTGAAAAATCAAGAAAAAATATCCTCTACAAAAAGTGTAAAAGATCAGAGCAGAGAAGGTTAAAACATATAAGGAAGCACTAAAGCACTTATGAACTGTCTGTAACTTTGTGACAGTATTGCAACCCCTACTGATGCTAACATGGCTGCTATATCTCTTTCAGAACCCATCAACATAGCTCTTTTAACATACTGTACAAATATTTATATATGTATGGGCAAAAGTATGTGTCACCTGGCCATGAGACCTACAGTACACTATGTGAGCTTGTTGGACATCTCATCCAGAGCTCAGATATGAATTTGGGCCCCCATTAGTACTTTCCACTAAAGTCTGTCTACAACATTTAAGTGCTCATGCATATGTTTGTGCCCATTCAGCCAAGAGTGCATACAATCATTATATTATATTATATTATATTATATTATATTTAGTGGCACTCTTAGGGGGGATTTTTGACTTGTATGTGTTTAGTCCACAGTCCAGGTACTGGAGAGGGGCTGCCAGAAGTGTCCCTTGTCAGTAGCACAAGGGGGCGAGGACATGGACGTTGAAATCCTGATGGGGATCAATTGCACAGCACCTCGACTCCAATTATATACTTGAGAGGGGCAGCCAGCAGTGCCACAACATCAAGCGGGGTGCAGGGTGTAGTGCTGCCAGCATACAATTTACTCGTCCTCCTCCAACACCACCTTCGCAGTAATTTAATACTTAAAAAACCCCATCAATGTTTAAGGGCTCCCCCCAAGGACCTGAAAATTAATGTTTTATGGCTCCCCCCTAAGGGCCTGAAAATTAATGTTTTAGGGCTCCCCCAAGGGCCTGAAAATTAATGTTTTAGGGCTCCCCCCCCCAAGGGCCTGAAATCTAATTTTTTAAGGGTCACCCAAAGGGCCTAAAACTCTGCTGCTACAAGGCTCAATTCACCCAAAGGGCCTAAAACTCTGCTGCTACAAGGCTCAACTCAATTTAAGGGCCTAAAACTGCTGCTACAAGGCTGAACTCAATTTAAGGGCATAATACTCTGCTGGTGCAAGGCTCAACTCATCCCAAGGGCCCAAAACACTGCTTCTGCAAGGTTCAACTCATCCCAAGGGCCCAAAACACTGCTGGTGCAAGGCTCAATTCACTCAAAGGACCTAAAACTCTGCTGCTACAAGGCTCAGTTCACCCAAAGGGCCTAAAACTCTGCTGCTACAAGGCTCAACTCAATTTAAGGGCCTAAAACTCTGCTGCTACAAGGCTCAACTCAATTTAAGGACCTAAAACTCTGCTGCTACAAGGCTCAACTCAATTTAAGGGCCTAAAACTGCTGCTACAAGGCTCAACTCAATTAAGGGCCTAATACTCTGCTGTTTAAAGGCTCAACTCACCCCAAGGGCCCAAAACACTGAGGTGCAAGGCTCAACTCACCCCAAGGGCCCAAAACACTGCTGGTGCAAGGCTCAACCCACCCCAAGGGCCAAACACTAAATCTCTGCTGTTTAAAGATTCAACTCACCCCAAGGGCCAAAAACACTGCTGGTGCATGGCTTAACTCACCTCAAGGGCCAAAAACACTACTGGTGCAAGGCTCATCTCACCCCAAGGGCCCAAAAACACTGCTGGTGCAAGGCTCAACTCACCCCAAGGGCCAAAAACACTGCTGTTTAAAGGCTCAACTCACCCCAAGGGCCAAAAACACTGCTGTTTAGAGGCTCAACTCACCTCAAGGGCCAAAAACACTGCTGGTGCATGGCTCAACTCACCCCAAGGGCCAAAAACTAAATCTCTGCTGGTTAAAGGCTCAATTCACCCAAAGGGCCTAACACTCTGCTGGTGGAATGCTCAACTCAATTAAAGGTGCCAAGTTTAGATGGCTTCTTTCCAAACCGAGGGTGATTCCTTTCGGTAAGATCTGATTGCTGTTTCCAGCCCTGATTATCCTTTTGATCTTGTTGATCTTGTTCAGTAATGAGGCCAGTTCAGCATGGATTTCTTGTACGTTAGGTTGTCCATGCCCACTAATGTGCATGAAGACTCGATCACAGTAAATGTTCTTATTTTCTCCAATTAAATCTCTGAATGAACTGCTCTGAAAGATGGCCTAGGCACTGCTGCAATGGCAATCACTGGGTTTTCCTGTTCTGGTTCCAAAGAATCTTGTGTCTTACTTGAAGAAGAGACAATCTTAGTCTGACTGCTGGTTGCTTGTGCTGCAGCATTTGGAGTTGGGTCTGTCAGCCTTGTGATGAACTCCTCACACACACACATACATACACAATAAGATTTAAGTAGGTAGGTATGTACTGTTGGATTTCCCATTGCCTATTCCATCTGTGGTTGTCCTGGGCAACGTGATTTAAAGGGATACTTTTTAAGGTTTCATTAGCGTAAAATTTGGCTTTCAGTCCTTACAATTGGGGACGAAAGAAGGTTTCCAGGTATTTTTCCACTTTCCATAGAGATTGTATAGAGTATGGAAAGTGTGTAGTTGATGGTCTGTGATGGTGGGGTAAAACTGTGACTTGAGCATGTTAGATGCCCCCAGGCATGCTTCCCCTGCTGTCCCAGTTGCATTCCAGAGGTGTTGTCATCATTTCCTGGGGTGTCATAGTGGACTTGGTGACCCTCCTGAGTCGAATATTGGTTTCCCCTGAAACAAACTTTTTTCCCCATAGACTATAATGGGATTTGATATTCATTCGAATAGTCGAATATTGAGGGGCTATTCGAATCGAATATAGAATATTTCACTGTTCGCTCATCTCTAATGATTACTAGAATAATAAGGGGACAATCAGGAACTAAACAACATTATTACTTTAAGGGATCCTCATGGAGCATTACTACTTTAGAGTTGTACTCAGGGAGTCATTATTAATTTATGTAAGGGGAGGAAAAATAAATTATTACTTAGATAAAACACAAATGGAAACTTTTACTACTAGATGCACAAGTATTGTATGTTTGTTACTATTATTTTTCAGTAATCTAACAAAAGATATATCCTTCTTTACCTTTCCATTTGGCTGCTCTTGGTCAGTCATGTTCAAATATAGTTACATAGAAGATGAGGTTGGATGAAGACATCAGTCCATCAAGTCCAACCTATAACCCTACAATCCCCTACAGTGTTGATGCAGAGAAAGGAAAAACCCCATGAGGCTTATGCCAATTGCCCCATTTCAGGGGGAAATATGTGCACCTAACATTAGCAGCTTTTCACAATATGTTTTTACAAAGTGATACAATAGTATAAAGGAATATGTTCTTTATTCTTTATGTGTCTTTGCCTTTCAAAGGCTTTGTGAGCATGTTGCAATATTGTGTTGAATTTGGATTCATCAACCAAATGCCAACTACTGTAAGTTAAGGGTGGACAATGCAAAGTTGTAGCTGTAAGCACATAACAGAATGAAGTATAGCCGATTTGACCTATATGTAAATTTTTATTCTATACTGGAACATTATTGTTTAGTTTCTAGGGATATGTGTTATTCAGGCTTTGTTCAGAGTAAAAAAAAGATAAAACAAGCCAATATCTCCAATAATGGTTCATTAAAGATTCTTTTCAAATGTCACACTAGGTGATGCAGTGGGATACAATGAAAAAGAGAAAATGTTATTCTGCTCAATATTTAAAAGGGACCACTTCATCCTATGAATTATGAAGAATTAGACCTCTCCTGTCTCATCAGTAACATTTCTAAAGGTTAATCACCTTTCACTGTGATTGCAATCCAGAAATGAAAAGTAGACATCTGTTGTTAATGCCTAGAACTGTATCAGAAAGAAATCTTTTTCTGTGACTGTTAACCCTATGCTCCATAAAATATTACCACTGAGTAGATTGTAGTGAGGAACACTTCAATGGAAATAGGTTTATTAATGTAGAAATACAAATAAATAAGTTGGGGAAATGTACTGTGGCATCAGTGTTTATGAGTTTCATGTTAAAATATCAGAAAAGTACAACCTTCATTTATTACAGATCATTCACATGACTGAGTGTGATCAATGAAACGTGGTCTGTGAGTGGGCCATATTTAGAAGACAAACTATAGTCATAGTGAACAGTATTTTGTGGATAGGCAGGAATTCTCAACGTCATAGATAAGTATAATGCTAGGAGTCATAGCAAAAACTGAGTTAGTCATGTCATGTTACTTTGTAAAAAAAAAAGAAAATTAGAGCAAATTCATATCTCGCCTGTTAACTCGTCAATGCTACACTAAATACAGATTGCTACATAACAATGGAATGACACCATTTGCTCCATGATTGTCATCCCGGGATAAGCCATTACTGGTCCATTTGTTTTAAAGGGATTGTCAACTTTCAGCAAATAAATGTTACTGACTTTGTAATGAAATATTACACACTTTTCCAATCTACTTGCCATATTAATTCCTCAAAGTTTTCTAGATACCTGCTTGCTGTCATTTATTATGCTTACTCCAAGTGGATAAAGGTCATTCCATATGATATACAGTCCATGGTCATGTGATGAGCACAAAGGTACGCAACTCATTACCAGGCAGATGTCTGATAACTGTGCTGTGACTGTAATGAGTTGTGCACCTGTGTCCATCACATAACCGTGGATTGTAAATCACATAACCATGGACTGTAAATCACATAACCATGGACTGTAAATCACATAACCATGGACTGTAAATCACATAACCATGGACTGTAAATCACATGACCATGGACTGTAAATCACATGACCATGGACTGTAAATCACATGACCATGGACTGTAAATCACATAACCATGGACTGTAAATCACATAACCATGGACTGTAAATCACATAACCATGGACTGTAAATCACATGACATGGACTGACTTTTATACACTGAAAGTAAAAAATATGAATGACAGCAAGAAAAGATCTAGAAAACCCATGAAAAATTGACATAGGACGTTCAATAACATTTATTTGCTGAAACTGGACATCCCCTTTTAAGGAACAGTACTGAGTCAAAGAAAAGATTCCAGGACTGTACCTAGTCACTAATGGTTATTGAGAAAGTATTTTTGATTGCTGACTTGCATTTTACTGATTTTTATATAGTGTCATTTTTTTATTTATTTATTTTTTTTTGGGGGGGGGGGCTTTATGGTTTATATATCTTGAAAAACCACTTGAAAAACTGGCTTGTTTTTTTGTGTTTCCCCTCATGTCCTGGAAGCAAAACATGCATGCTGGGATTAACATGCTCATTTAGGTTGAATTAATCTGTTATTACCATTTACCTTTTTTGATGCAGGAACGGCCTGTTAGGGTTCAGGTTAACACCCCTACAGTTCTGAATCAGCAGGAATTGGGGCATGAGTAAACTGCATTGCAAGTTCACCCCGAGTGGGACATGTTCAAGAACACAAGCTAACAGTGCAGGGAGAGGAGAAAATTATTTTATTATTCTCCAACTCCAAGGGAGGCGGCACCATGAACATCCCCCTCCCTCTACCAGAAAATCATAATTGTTATTTAACTCCTTATATGCTGCAGCACCTAAGTTGTTTTACCAAAAAAAGTGAAAATAAACTTTTTTCTCCCTGCTTAATGAAAAAAAAAAAAAAAATTAAAAACACTCAATTGGTATCACCACATCTGTAACAACCCCTAAAATAAAGTTTGTTAACCTACAAGATTTTCACGATGAACAAAAACTATATAACCAAAAATAAACATAAATCAGAAATTAATTATGCACTGTTGCACCTGTATTCTATATATAGTTTTTTACCATTTACGATATACAGTAAAAGATACATATGGGAATACTGGTGTTGCTAAACATACAGATGTCTGGATTTCAGTTCAAGAAAAATACAGTGTCCCCAAACAGCAATTTCTTTGTATTACTCAAGCATAAAGTAATACTAAAGCACACAGAAAAAACCTTATTTGCGTCTTTTCAGGTGTTTCAACCCTGGCACTTACATGCCTCAATGATAATCTGCAAATGTTCCTGGATCAGGAAAGTAATGCACAATATTATCATATTATCAACCGGGCAAAATGAAGGTACATTAAATGTACTGTACTCATTTAATAAATGTTCACATTCAAGTAGATTACATTTTTATGAAAATGTAATGATATTTTGTTTTTACTGAGAAATACAATTTAACAAAGGGCTTGTATTTATAAACCTGAATTAAAAGCAAGCGCTACAATCTAATAAATGAAATACATATTTGCTATTATAGTTAACTTTGCTATTGATAATTCATCTTTAAAATATTACTCCTATCATCTGTAAAGATCATGAATCTTGAAAAATGGAGAGGTGTAGAAAGTGCTACTTTCGTATATTGTTACTAGAGATGAGCGAACAGTGTTCTATCGAACTCATGTTCGATCGGATATTAGGCTGTTCGGCATGTTCGAATCGAATCGAACACCGCGTGGTAAAGTGCGCCATTACTCGATTCCCCTCCCACCTTCCCTGGCGCCTTTTTTGCTCCAATAACAGCGCAGGGTAGTTGGGACAGGAACTACGACACCGGTGACGTTGAGAAAAGTAGGCAAAACCCATTGGCTGCCGAAAACATGTGACCTCTAATTTAAAAGAACAGCGACGCCCAGCTTCGCGTCATTCTGAGCTTGCAATTCACCGAGGACGGAGGTTTCCGTCCAGCTAGCTAGGGCTTAGATTCTGGGTAGGCAGGGACAGGCTAGGATAGGAAGGAGAAGACAACCACAACAGCTCTTGTAAGAGCTAAATTCCAGGGAGAAGCTTGTCAGTGTAACGTGGCACTGACGGGCTCAATCGCCGCAACCCAGCTTTCCCAGGATCCTGAATGGAATACACTGTCAGTGTATTCCCGTATACCTGATATATACCCCCGATACCCGTTCCAACGGTGTGCCCCCCCACCTTCACCCCAGAAATACCCTGCAAGTCCCCTAGCAAAAGAATTGGGGCTATATACACCCACTATTTTTGCTACTGCCATATAGTGCCATTGTCTGACTGGGAATTCAAAGAATATATTGGGGTTACGTGCACCCACAATTTTTACTACTGGTATACAGTGCCAGTTTCTGACTGGGAATTCAAAGAATATATTGGGGTTACAAATACCCTCATTTCTTGCTACTGCCATATAGTGCCAGTTTCTGACTGGTAATTCAAAGAATATATTGGGGTTACGTGCACCCACAATTTTTACTACTGGTATACAGTGCCATTGTCTGACTGGGAATTCAAAGAATATATTGGGGTTATAAATACCCTCATTTCTTGCTACTGGTATATAGTGCCATTGTCTGACTGGGAATTCAAAGAATATATTGGGGTTACGTGCACCCACAATTTTTACTACTGGTATACAGTGCCAGTTTCTGACTGGGAATTCAAAGAATATATTGGGGTTACAAATACCCTCATTTCTTGCTACTGCCATATAGTGCCAGTTTCTGACTGGTAATTCAAAGAATATATTGGGGTTACGTGCACCCACAATTTTTACTACTGGTATACAGTGCCATTGTCTGACTGGGAATTCAAAGAATATATTGGGGTTATAAATACCCTCATTTCTTGCTACTGCCATATAGTGCCAGTTTCTGACTGGGAATTCAAAGAATATATTGGGGTTACGTGCACCCACAATTTTTACTACTGGTATACAGTGCCATTGTCTGACTGGGAATTCAAAGAATATATTGGGGTTATAAATACCCTCATTTCTTGCTACTGGTATATAGTGCCATTGTCTGACTGGGAATTCAAAGAATATATTGGGGTTACGTGCACCCACAATTTTTACTACTGGTATACAGTGCCAGTTTCTGACTGGGAATTCAAAGAATATATTGGGGTTACAAATACCCTCATTTCTTGCTACTGCCATATAGTGCCAGTTTCTGACTGGTAATTCAAAGAATATATTGGGGTTACAAATACCCTCATTTCTTGCTACTGCCATATAGTGCCAGTTTCTGACTGGTAATTCAAAGAATATATTGGGGTTATAAATACCCTCATTTCTTGCTACTGGTATATAGTGCCATTGTCTGACTGGGAATTCAAAGAATATATTGGGGTTACGTGCACCCACAATTTTTACTACTGGTATACAGTGCCAGTTTCTGACTGGGAATTCAAAGAATATATTGGGGTTACAAATACCCTCATTTCTTGCTACTGCCATATAGTGCCAGTTTCTGACTGGTAATTCAAAGAATATATTGGGGTTATAAATACCCTCATTTCTTGCTACTGGTATATAGTGCCATTGTCTGACTGGGAATTCAAAGAATATATTGGGGTTACGTGCACCCACAATTTTTACTACTGGTATACAGTGCCAGTTTCTGACTGGGAATTCAAAGAATATATTGGGGTTACAAATACCCTCATTTCTTGCTACTGCCATATAGTGCCAGTTTCTGACTGGTAATTCAAAGAATATATTGGGGTTACGTGCACCCACAATTTTTACTACTGGTATACAGTGCCATTGTCTGACTGGGAATTCAAAGAATATATTGGGGTTATAAATACCCTCATTTCTTGCTACTGCCATATAGTGCCAGTTTCTGACTGGGAATTCAAAGAATATATTGGGGTTATGTGCACCCACAATTTTTACTACTGGTATACAGTGCCATTGTCTGATTGGGAATTCAAAGAATATATTGGGGTTAAAAATACCCTCATTTCTTGCTACTGGTATATAGTGCCATTGTCTGACTGGGAATTCAAAGAATATATTGGGGTTACGTGCACCCACAATTTTTACTACTGGTATACAGTGCCAGTTTCTGACTGGGAATTCAAAGAATATATTGGGGTTACAAATACCCTCATTTCTTGCTACTGCCATATAGTGCCAGTTTCTGACTGGTAATTCAAAGAATATATTGGGGTTACGTGCACCCACAATTTTTACTACTGGTATACAGTGCCAGTTTCTGACTGGGAATTCAAAGAATATATTGGGGTTACAAATACCCTCATTTCTTGCTACTGCCATATAGTGCCAGTTTCTGACTGGTAATTCAAAGAATATATTGGGGTTACGTGCACCCACAATTTTTACTACTGGTATACAGTGCCATTGTCTGACTGGGAATTCAAAGAATATATTGGGGTTATAAATACCCTCATTTCTTGCTACTGGTATATAGTGCCATTGTCTGACTGGGAATTCAAAGAATATATTGGGGTTACGTGCACCCACAATTTTTACTACTGGTATACAGTGCCAGTTTCTGACTGGGAATTCAAAGAATATATTGGGGTTACAAATACCCTCATTTCTTGCTACTGCCATATAGTGCCAGTTTCTGACTGGTAATTCAAAGAATATATTGGGGTTACGTGCACCCACAATTTTTACTACTGGTATACAGTGCCAGTTTCTGACTGGGAATTCAAAGAATATATTGGGGTTACAAATACCTTCATTTCTTGCTACTGCCATATAGTGCCAGTTTCTGACTGGTAATTCAAAGAATATATTGGGGTTATAAATACCCTCATTTCTTGCTACTGGTATATAGTGCCATTGTCTGACTGGGAAT
This sequence comes from Leptodactylus fuscus, assembly GCF_031893055.1. Lineage (NCBI taxonomy): Eukaryota > Metazoa > Chordata > Amphibia > Anura > Leptodactylidae > Leptodactylus > Leptodactylus fuscus. The sequence continues at coordinate 246,214,730 of NC_134265.1, forward strand.
TCAAAGAATATATTGGGGTTACGTGCACCCACAATTTTTACTACTGGTATACAGTGCCAGTTTCTGACTGGGAATTCAAAGAATATATTGGGGTTACAAATACCCTCATTTCTTGCTACTGCCATATAGTGCCAGTTTCTGACTGGTAATTCAAAGAATATATTGGGGTTATAAATACCCTCATTTCTTGCTACTGGTATATAGTGCCATTGTCTGACTGGGAATTCAAAGAATATATTGGGGTTACGTGCACCCACAATTTTTACTACTGGTATACAGTGCCAGTTTCTGACTGGGAATTCAAAGAATATATTGGGGTTACAAATACCCTCATTTCTTGCTACTGCCATATAGTGCCAGTTTCTGACTGGTAATTCAAAGAATATATTGGGGTTACAAATACCCTCATTTCTTGCTACTGCCATATAGTGCCAGTTTCTGACTGGTAATTCAAAGAATATATTGGGGTTACGTGCACCCACAATTTTTACTACTGGTATACAGTGCCATTGTCTGACTGGGAATTCAAAGAATATATTGGGGTTATAAATACCCTCATTTCTTGCTACTGCCATATAGTGCCAGTTTCTGACTGGGAATTCAAAGAATATATTGGGGTTACAAATACCCTCATTTCTTGCTACTGGTATATAGTGCCATTGTCTGACTGGGAATTCAAAGAATATATTGGGGTTACGTGCACCCACAATTTTTACTACTGGTATACAGTGCCAGTTTCTGACTGGGAATTCAAAGAATATATTGGGGTTACAAATACCCTCATTTCTTGCTACTGCCATATAGTGCCAGTTTCTGACTGGTAATTCAAAGAATATATTGGGGTTACGTGCACCCACAATTTTTACTACTGGTATACAGTGCCATTGTCTGACTGGGAATTCAAAGAATATATTGGGGTTATAAATACCCTCATTTCTTGCTACTGGTATATAGTGCCATTGTCTGACTGGGAATTCAAAGAATATATTGGGGTTACGTGCACCCACAATTTTTGCTACTGGTATATAGTGCCAATTTCTAACTGGGAATTCAAAATGCGCAAGGCTCCCGGAAAGGGACGTGGACGAGGCCGTGGGCGAGGTCGGGGGAATGGTTCTGGGGAGCAAGGTAGCAGTGAAGCCACAGGGCGTCCCGTGCCTACTCCTGTGGGGCAGCAAGCATTGCGCCACTCCACAGTGCCAGGGTTGCTTGCCACATTAACTAAACTGCAGGGTACAAACCTTAGTAGGCCCGAGAACCAGGAACAGGTCTTGCAATGGCTGTCAGAGAACGCTTACAGCACATTGTCCAGCAGCCAGTCAGACTCTGCCTCCTCTCCTCCTATTACCCAACAGTCTTGTCCTCCTTCCTCCCAAAATTCCCAAGCTTCACAGAACAATAACCCCAACTGTCCCTGCTCCCCAGAGCTGTTCTCCGCTCCTTTCATTGTCCCTCAACCTGCCTCTCCACGTCACGATTCCACGAACCTAACAGAGGAGCATCTGTGTCCAGATGCTCAAACACTAGAGTCTCCTCCATCTCCGTTCGATTTGGTGGTGGATGACCAGCAACCCACCCTCATCGACGATGATGTGACGCAGTTGCCGTCAGGGCATCCAGTTGACCGGCGCATTGTGCGGGAGGAGGAGATGAGACAGGAGTTGGAAGAGGAAGTGGTGGATGATGAGGACACTGACCCGACCTGGACAGGGGGGATGTCAAGCGGGGAAAGTAGTGTGGATGTTGAGGCAAGTGCAGCACCAAAAAGGGTAGCTAGAGGCAGAGGCAGAGGTCAGCAGCTTAGGCGAAGCCAGGCCACACCCGGAATCTCCCAAGATGTTCCAGTTCGTACCCAGCCCCGAAAAACTCCCACCTCGAGGGCACGTTTCTCGAAGGTGTGGAGTTTTTTCAAGGAATGCGCCGAGGACAGATATAGTGTTGTCTGCACAATTTGCCTCTCGAAATTGATTAGGGGCTCTGAGAAGAGCAACCTGTCCACCACTTCAATGCGCCGTCATTTGGAATCCAAGCACTGGAATCAGTGGCAGGCAGCAACGGCAGGACAAAGGCCGCCTGCCGTTCACGCCACTGCCACTGCCTCTGCCACTGCCTCTGCCACTGCCACTGCTGACTGTGCTGGCGATGCACTCCAGAGGACGAGCCAGGACACCACTTCATCTGCCTCCGCCACTTTGTTGACTTCTCCCTCATCCTCCCCTGTTCCTGTCTTATCTCCTTCTCCTGCACCATCAAAGGCACCATCAGGCGCTTCTTTACAACAACCCACCATCTCTCAGACATTGGAGCGGCGGCAGAAATACACTGCTAACCACCCACACGCGCAAGCCTTGAACGCCAACATCGCTAAACTGCTGGCCCAGGAGATGTTGGCGTTCCGGCTTGTTGAAACTCCCGCCTTCCTGGACCTGATGGCAACTGCGGCACCTCGCTATGCCGTCCCTAGCCGTCACTACTTCTCCCGGTGTGCCGTCCCCGCCTTGCACCAGCACGTGTCACTCAACATCAGGCGGGCCCTTAGTTCCGCGCTTTGCACAAAGGTCCACTTGACCACCGACGCGTGGCCATGGATGAGAGACCTTTGTGACATCCTATGGGTGTTTGAGGAGTCCACAAGGAGGGTGAGCTCTGAGGATGCGATGGTGAGCCTTACAATCCCGCTCTTGTGTGTTCTGAGAGAATCCCTGATTGACATCAGGGATAACTCAGATCACACAGAGGAGTTAGGGATAGCATCCGATCCGTCACAGCTGGAGAGTAGGTCCACACATCTGTCCGCTTCACTGCGTTTAATGGAGGAGGAGGAGGAGGAGGAGGAGGAGGAGGAGGAAGAAGAGTTGTCCGATGATGTGATGGTGATACAGGAGGCTTCCGGGCAACTTCGAATCGTCCCATTGTTGCAGCGCGGATGGGTAGACATGGAGGATGAGGAGGAAATGGAGATTGAACTTTCCGGTGGGGCCAGAGGAGTCATGCCAACTAACACTGTGGCAGACATGGCTGAGTTCATGTTGGGGTGCTTTACAACCGACAAGCGTATTGTCAAAATCATGGAGGACAACCAGTACTGGATCTTTGCTATCCTTGACCCCCGATATAAAAACAACATCTCGTCTTTTATTCCGGTAGAGGGGAGGGCCAATCGCATCAATGCTTGCCACAGGCAATTGGTGCAGAATATGATGGAGATGTTTCCAGCATGTGACGTTGGCGGCAGGGAGGACAGTTCCTCCAGTAGGCGACCAAGTTCTCACCGGTCCACACAAACGAGGGGCACACTGTCTAAGGTCTGGGACACCTTGATGGCACCCCCTCGCCAAAGTGCCGCCACAGAGGGTCCTAGTGTCACCAGGCGTGAGAAGTATAGGCGCATGTTGCGGGAATACCTTTCCGACCACAGCCCTGTCCTCTCCGACCCCTCTGCGCCCTACACGTATTGGGTGTCGAAGTTGGACCTGTGGCTTGAACTTGCCCTATATGCCTTGGAGGTGCTGTCCTGTCCTGCCGCCAGCGTCCTATCTGAGAGGGTGTTCAGTGCAGCCGGTGGCATCATCACTGACAAGCGCACCCGTCTGTCAGCTGAGAGTGCCGACCGGCTCACTTTGATAAAAATGAACCACCACTGGATAGAGCCTTCATTTTTGTGCCCACCTGTGTAAAGCACCCCAACATGAAACTCCATGTCTGTACTCAACCTCTCCAATTCCTCCGCATCCTCATATTCATCCACCATAAGCGTTGCACAATTCTGCTAATACTAGGCTCCCTCCAACATGATTTCCCCCAACTCTGCTGGTTAGAGGCTCCCTCCACCCTGATTTCCACCAACTCTGCTGGTTAGAGGCTCCCTCCACCCTGCTTTCCCACAACTCTGCTGGTTAGAGGCTCCCTCCACCATGAATTGGTCCAAACTGGGGTTTTTAGAGGCTCCCTCCACCATGAATTGGTCCAAACTGGGGTTTTTAGAGGCTCCCTCCACCATGAATTTGCCCAAACTGGGCTGTTTAGAGGCTCCCTCCACCATGAATTGGTCCAAATTGGGGTTTTTAGAGGCTCCCTCCACCATGAATTGGTCCAAACTGGGGTTTTTAGAGGCTCCCTCCACCATGAATTTGCCCAAACTGGGCTGTTTAAAGGCTCCCTCCAGGATGAATTGGTCCAAACTGGGGTTTTTAGAGGCTCCCTCCACCATGAATTGGTCCAAACTGGGGTTTTTAGAGGCTCCCTCCACCATGAATTGGTCCAAACTGGGGTTTTTAGAGGCTCCCTCCACCATGAATTGGTCCAAACTGGGCTGGTTAGAGGCTCCCTCCACCATGAATTGGTCCAAATTGGGGTTTTTAGAGGCTCCCTCCACCATGAATTGGTCCAAACGGGGGTTTTTAGAGGCTCCCTCCACCATGAATTGGTCCAAACTGGGGTTTTTAGAGGCTCCCTCCACCATGAATTGGTCCAAACTGGGCTGGTTAGAGGCTCCCTCCACCATGAATTTGCCCAAACTGGGCTGTTTAGAGGCTCCCTCCACCATGAATTGGTCCAAACTGGGCTGGTTAGAGGCTCCCTCCACCATGAATTGGTCCAAACTGGGTTTTTTAGAGGCTCCCTCCACCATGAATTGGTCCAAACTGGGGTTTTTAGAGGCTCCCTCCACCATGAATTGGTCCAAACTGGGGTTTTTAGAGGCTCCCTCCACCATGAATTGGTCCAAACTGGGGTTTTTAGAGGCTCCCTCCACCATGAATTTGCCCAAACTGGGCTGTTTAGAGGCTCCCTCCACCATGAATTGGTCCAAACTGGGGTTTTTAGAGGCTCCCTCCACCATGAATTGGTCCAAACTGGGGTTTTTAGAGGCTCCCTCCACCATGAATTGGTCCAAACTGGGCTGGTTAGAGGCTCCCTCCACCATGAATTGGTCCAAACTGGGGTTTTTAGAGGCTCCCTCCACCATGAATTGGTCCAAACTGGGGTTTTTAGAGGCTCCCTCCACCATGAATTGGTCCAAACTGGGGTTTTTAGAGGCTCCCTCCACCATGAATTGGTCCAAACTGGGGTTTTTAGAGGCTCCCTCCACCATGAATTTGCCCAAACTGGGCTGTTTAGAGGCTCCCTCCACCATGAATTGGTCCAAACTGGGTTTTTTAGAGGCTCCCTCCACCATGAATTGGTCCAAACTGGGTTTTTTAGAGGCTCCCTCCACCATGAATTTGCCCAAACTGGGCTGTTTAGAGGCTCCCTCCACCATGAATTGGTCCAAATTGGGGTTTTTAGAGGCTCCCTCCACCATGAATTTGCCCAAACTGGGCTGGTTAGAGGCTCCCTCCACCATGAATTGGTCCAAACAGGGCTGGTTAGAGGCTCCCTCCACCATGAATTGGTCCAAATTGGGGTTTTTAGAGGCTCCCTCCACCATGAATTGGTCCAAACTGGGCTGTTTAGAGGCTCCCTCCACCATGAATTGGTCCAAACTGGGTTTTTAGAGGCTCCCTCCACCATGAATTGGTCCAAACTGGGCTGGTTAGAGGCTCCCTCCACCATGAATTGGTCCAAACTGGGTTTTTTAGAGGCTCCCTCCACCATGAATTGGTCCAAACTGGGGTTTTTAGAGGCTCCCTCCACCATGAATTTGCCCAAACTGGGCTGTTTAGAGGCTCCCTCCACCATGAATTGGTCCAAATTGGGGTTTTTAGAGGCTCCCTCCACCATGAATTTGCCCAAACTGGGCTGGTTAGATGCTCCCTCCACCATGAATTGGTCCAAACTGGGCTGGTTAGAGGCTCCCTCCACCATGAATTGGTCCAAACTGGGGTTTTTAGAGGCTCCCTCCACCATGAATTGGTCCAAACTGGGGTTTTTAGAGGCTCCCTCCACCATGAATTTGCCCAAACTGGGCTGTTTAGAGGCTCCCTCCACCATGAATTTGCCCAAACTGGGCTGTTTAGAGGCTCCCTCCACCATGAATTGGTCCAAACTGGGGTTTTTAGAGGCTCCCTCCACCATGAATTTGCCCAAACTGGGCTGTTTAAAGGCTCCCTCCAGGATGAATTGGTCCAAACTGGGTTTTTTAGAGGCTCCCTCCACCATGAATTGGTCCAAACTGGGGGTTTTAGAGGCTCCCTCCACCATGAATTGGTCCAAACTGGGGTTTTTAGAGGCTCCCTCCACCATGAATTGGTCCAAACTGGGCTGGTTAGAGGCTCCCTCCACCATGAATTGGTCCAAATTGGGGTTTTTAGAGGCTCCCTCCACCATGAATTGGTCCAAACGGGGGTTTTTAGAGGCTCCCTCCACCATGAATTTGCCCAAACTGGGCTGGTTAGAGGCTCCCTCCACCATGAATTTGCCCAAACTGGGCTGTTAAGAGGCTCCCTCCACCATGAATTGGTCCAAACTGGGCTGTTTAGAGGCTCCCTCCACCATGAATTGGTCCAAACTGGGTTTTTTAGAGGCTCCCTCCACCATGAATTGGTCCAAACTGGGGTTTTTAGAGGCTCCCTCCACCATGAATTGGTCCAAACTGGGGATTTTAGAGGCTCCCTCCACCATGAATTTGCCCAAACTCTGCTGGTTAGAGGCTCAATCCACCCTGATTTTCAAAACAAATGTTGGTGCCAACCTCAACTTACTACAAGGGCCAAATTCACTGCTGGTGACAAGCTCTCCTCACTGCAAGTGCCAAATACACATGTTTCAAGGTGTTTTCCTACTGTCAGAGAGGTGGTATTGAGTGTGTAAAGTGTGTAGTTGTTAGGCTGTGATGTTGGGGTAATAGAGGGTCTTTGGTGTGTTAGATGCCCCCAGACATGCTTCCCCTGCTGTCCCAGTGTCATTCCAGAGGTGTTGGCATCATTTCCTGGGTTGTCATAGTGGACTTGGTGACCCTCCAGACACGGATTTGGGTTTCCCCCTTAACGAGTATCTGTTCCCCATAGACTATAATGGGGTTCGAAACCCGTTCGAACACACGAACAGTGAGCGGCTGTTCGATTCGAATTTCGAACCTCAAACATTTTAGTGTTCGCTCATCTCTAATTGTTACAGGTCAAGATTCCAAAGATGATTGTATTATTGCCTGGTGACACTTTTTAGAGGAACAAAGATGTGAAAAACTTTCATTCTTCCTCATAAACTATAATGGCTGACACTGGTTATTTCATTTTCTAGTACAGTACAGTTGTTGGATTTCTATTACTTGTTACAATTGGTAAATGTTAAAGGGATTCTATCACTAGAATCCCTTTTTAAAGTAAATACAAGTAGGAATAGTCTATTCTCTTACCTTTATTATTCTGATCCACACCTCTGTTCCTTAGAAATATCTTCTTTTGTCCTTATGTTAATTAGTCTTCTCACAGCACTGGGGCATTCCCAAGTTCTCAAACAGCACTGGGGGCATTCTTAGTGCTCCTTGAAAACTCCCCAGCAACAGCCTCTGTCTTATTTTCCACCTTCTTCTCGAGTGCTCCTCTTCTCTTCAGTCCAAAGAGCCAACTCCGCATGTCCGTTGGCCATTTTCCTTTGGCCGAACGAGAGAGATCACAGGAAAATGGCTGACAACACTGACTATGTGTCTGATAATTAAGGGTTCTGCTCTATGGTGTTATAATTAAGGGCTCCAGTTTGAGGCCTGATAATTTGTGGGTGTGACATGAGGTCTGACAATTTTGGAATGGAGGTCTGGGATCTCTTTCAAGATTGTGGTCTAACCTGAGGTAACTTAACATATCTTAAGGCTAAGGCCACACAATGTGTTTTGTTGCCTTTTTTGAATCAGGAGTGAAGCCAGAGGTGAATTGAGTAAAAAGTGTATATTTCCCATCCCTTTTGTAATGATTCTTGGATTTGGCTTAAAAATGCAGCAAAATCTGCAACAAAAAAGCTGTAGTTTCACAATGTGGTGCCTTAACCTAACTGTTATATGTAATTCCTAAACGTTTAGAAGTTAAGGACACACTTGGCTGTCTAGAGGACACACTTAATGGTCAAGTTGAATTTTCCAAGTGTGTCTATACCTTTACATTGGGCTTTAAATCTTAAGGTGAAACTGGAAATGTTCATGCTCTGGACGGGCAATTGAAAATTTTGTTATGGGGTCCAGAATTGTTTTGATCTGTTTGATTTCAAGCTACAATTCTTAGGCTACATTTCACACCATTGCCTGATGGCTCAGTGTCTGCATAGGTGTTAATAGACTAACTTTCCAACTACTGTCCAACTACAAGATCAGCTTTGGAGATGTGAACATTTTTCTATATTTTACAATGACAACATGCAAGATAGTGCATGCAGTGCTGTAACAGGATCAATAGAAGTCACTTCCCTAACTGCTGTAGATTTTCATTTTAACAGAGGCCATAAAACTGGTCGGGCAGAGGTCTTCCCCACTCCCTGCTCTGTCCACATGCTTGGTGCAAGAAAGGGACTTACGCCAAATGTGTGCCATAATAGCACCCTACAACAGAAAACTAATATAGAGAGATTGAAGGATTCCCCCAATGTGTTTACAACATGTATTCAACTTTTTCAAAAGTTATATAGATCTCCATAAAAAGGTAAAAAATTGTTTACATAACTACATAACAGTTTGCATAATTACTTTATGTGACCTCATAGAATATAAGCTCTTGTGAGCAGGGCCCTCACTCCTGTTGTTTGATATGTTCAGTTTAGAGATGTACAACAACGTACAGATACATGAAGGGACAATACAAAGAACTTTCTAAGGATCTTTTTACTCCTAGACCAGTGACAGTGACAAGAGGACACCCTCTACGTCTGGAGGAGAGAAGGTTTCACCAGAAACATAGAAGGGGATTCTTATGGTTCTGTATGGTTATTGTTTAGACTTGATGGACTGATGTTTTTATCTGACCTCATCTACTATGTAACTATGTTTATTTCTTTGTCACATTGTAATGTCTCTTATTGTCATATGTCCTCTGATATGTAAAGTGTTGCTGAATATGTTGGCCCTATATAAAGTTATTATATTAGTAGTAGTATTATTATTAATTATTATTATATGGTACAGGATATATTTAGCTTTATAGGTATATAAAATAGTGATGATACTTAAATGATAAAAGCAACCACTTGTTTGCCCCAAATAAACCTCTTTATATTATAGACCTCCATTTTCCTTTTGCTCTCTTTCCAAACATTTTGTGACTTCATTCTAAAATCAGCAAGAGATCATTTAGGCCCCAGGGAATTAAAATGTTTTAATGACTATACAGCTTTCTTATTACTTGATAAATCTAAGACAATCAATTTACTATCTAATATTTTCAATATGCCGTTGATTGTCTTGAAAATAATTATTTTTTTATTAGGCCATTTCTCACCTACAAGACGCACAAGTGCTAATGTTTTGTTATGTCAGTGCAGGATATTATTTTGTTATTAAACAGCACACAAAATGGGTGGTTTAATCATTCTACATTGTTTGTTTTGTACACATAATTACATAGTTACACTCAAAGTCGTTTGCTGTCACAGCAAGACATTATCTTATGTTGCTTGGATGGTAATGTGTAACTTTCTGCTATATTCCCACTGCCTTAGCTCTCCAGCAGTTTTATTAATAAACAACCATTTATTTATTCCCCCAGTGAATGCACATCGCTTTAATAAAATAGTAACTTACAGTGGCAAGCTATTTCCCATTTTTTGGATTATGTCTTTACTGTGGAAATGAACAGAATGAATTATCAGCCAAGGTTATTGAAAGACAATCTGAAAATATAAATCTGTATGTTTGTCCTAAAGTTGTGCTGCTCTAAAACTGCAGCAATATTTTTGACATATTTGATAGCACGAGTTTGATTTCTGCTTGCTGCAATCGCTAGTAAATCACACGTGCATGGTAGTTTTACGCATTTTCAGCTTGTTTTCACACAACCATTTCTTTGCAACTTATATGTACAGTTTTTGAGCACATGACAATTTATTATATAATAGACTTCTTCATCTATCTTATCAGACACCTTTAGTAGACAATTGGCATATTCGCTCAAATTTTATTTTACTTTCAATACTTATTCCCCAATTCTTTGCATCTAGCCTTGGATATACTGCTATGAGTAAAAAAAAAAAAAAAGTAGACATCTCTGTTTCAAACATTTAAAAGGGATTTTCTATCACTACACTATGATATTGATGACCTAGTCTTAGAATAGACCATCAATATTACATTGGCAAGGTCCAACATCTTGGATCCTCATAGATCACCTGTTTTATGTGCTTGCGGCAATTCTTCTTCTTAAACCAGTGACATCACATTCTTTTACTCACATGACCATGCTGTAGCTCAGCTCCTTTCAAATTAATGAGACTAAGATGCAATACCAAGAACAGCCACTTTACGATGTACAGCGCTGTGCTTGGTAAGCAATGAAGAGGCCACAACACTAGTCCAAACACTGTTACCACATAAATAAAGTAACGTAATCAGTGAGTCCTCGGTGTCAGACACACATATAATTGATATCGATGACCTATCCTAAGGAAAAGTGATCAGTATCATAATCCAGTTGAAATACTTTGATGCAATGTATACAACATATGTCAAAAAGTCTAATATGTCACTTGTAGTAGTACATTGTCTTTGGATACTTCATTTTGCCATTCAAACATAATTTTGACATATCCGTTACAGTCATGTTAATAGAGATGAAGAGGACATACTTAACTAAGCTAGAGAATGGCATGCACAGAGAAGCTATAGTTCTGTTTATTGTTAAAGGCTCTAAAGTATACTGGAGAATCCCGAATCCATCTCACTCACATTTGAGACTGATTAATTTTTATATGCTTTATAATTTTACTGGTAGAATACCGGCGGCTTCGCTCCTGGATGCGCCCACACATCCAGGAGACAGATCACAGTGTTATTCAACTCCGGACGCAGATGAGTTAAAACCAGGACATACCTATACCTAACAGGAAACCAAATACGGAAATATCCCACAGAATCTGGGACTATTGGGAGGCATGCTTAAAATTTTTACTTATTTTGCCATTTTACTAATTTTAACAACTTTATTTTTCATTTCAACATTTTTATTGATTTTACATATTCAATACGTATTCAATATGTAGTAACAAGTGATTATGAAGATAATCTTGTTTCCCTTAGTCCTAACAGCGGCACAATGTGGGGTATTTCTGCCCCTGTGTGCTGGTAGGACAGGCGGATTTTTAATTAGCCAATCAAAAGCGTGGCTGGCCCTATAAGAGGGCACAAGAACCTCCCCTCTGCGTGTCAATACAAAAGTACCTCCATATTTATACACAGTTTTATACATAAGATATGATTCCCAGGGTGGGAAATCTTGTGCCGCTGTTAGGACTAAGGGAAACAAGATTATCTTCATAATCACTTGTTCCCTGTCGTCCGTACCAGCGGCACAATGTGGGGATATAGCAAGTAGGCCCAAAGATGGGCGGGATTACTCCATGACAGAGCTCAAAATAGTTTGGGCAAAGGCAGAGGAATCGGACACCCGGTCCCTCAGGCGGTAATGCCGAATGAACGTGGACTCAGATGCCCAGGAGGCAGCTGCACAAATCTGATCCAAGGACAACGCACTCCTCTCGGCCTGAGAGGTGGACACTGCCCTGGTCGAGTGGGCATGAAGAAAAGATGGGACCGGACGCCCTTGGGCGGTATAGGCGACTTTTATGGTATCGGAGACCCAGCGGGATATCGTGGCCTTGGCGGCCTTGGTGCCTTTATTCTTCCCCGTATAACTAATTAACAGGTTTTCGGCCTGCCTAAAAGGGCGAGTACGCTGCAGATAAATTTGCAGACATCTGATAACATCCAGCCTGTGCCATCTTTCCTCTTCAGATGAAGAGGGGAAGGGAAAAAATGCTGGAAGAGAAATAGTTTGGTTCCTATTTGCAGCAGATGGAATCTTGGGACGAAATCCTGGGAGGAACCTAAGCTGCACATGGTCCGGAAAAAATATAGTATATGGCTCCTCGGCAGACAAGGCTTGTAGCTCACTAACTCTTTTGGCAGTTGTAACTGCCAATAGTAGAGCCATTTTGCCAGTTAGTAACTTAAGTGAGACTTCTTCCAGGGGTTCGAATGGTTGGTCGCAAAGAGCGTTCAGGACCGGAATCAGGTCCCATTGGTGGACAGGGGTGTTCACCACCGGTCTCAGCCTAGTTGCCCCTTTAATAAAGGTGCTCACTAAAGGATCCTGAGACAAACGCCTCCCCAGATAGGCGGACAGGGCCGCTACGTGTACTTTGAGTGTGGCCGCAGCCAGACCTCTGTCTAGTCCGTCTTGAAGGAAGTCCAGGATCGCCTCAGTCGGGGGACCAGTGGAGTCCACTTGATGCTGCAGACACCAGGCATTAAAGATGTTACTAATTCGACGGTAATTCCTGTTAGTCGAATCCGCTCTGGCGCTGGATAGGGTCTTCAAGACGGCTTGTGACAGTCCTCTATTCCTCAATAGGGACTGGTCAACCTCCAGGCTGTCAGGTTGAGTCTCCTCAGATCCTGGCATCTCAGCTCTCCTTGGGTTACCAGATCTGGGAGAGGGGGAAGCCTCCAATATATGCCCTGACTCATTAGTATGAGCTGAGCAAACCAAGCCCTTTTTGGCCAGAACGGGATTATGGCTATTCCCGAGGCTTGGTCCTGTCTTATTTTGATCAATACCTTCGGTATGATTGGAATTGGAGGGAATATGTAAAACAGCCTGAACCTCCATGGGATGGACAGGGCATCCACTGCCAAGGGATCGTCCTCCTGGTATAGGGAGCAGAAGGTCCCTACCTTGGCATTGAGTCGGGTAGCCATTAGATCGACCTCCGGGAGACCCCATCTCTGGACGATCTGTTGAAAAACGTCTGGATTGAGAGACCATTCTCCTGATACGGTAATACCCCGACTCAGATGATCCGCTACTATGTTCAGGGAGCCCTTTATGTGAACAGCGGATAACTGGGCTAGGTTCTTCTCTGCCCAGGCAAATATAAGATTCGTCTCTCTCAGTAAGGTTGGTGACCTGGTGCCCCCTTGTTTGTTTATGTAAACAACCACCGTCATGTTGTCTGACCTGATCTTGACAGACTTGCCTCTCAACTCCGGGGCAAAGTGCACTAGGGCCAAGTACACAGCTCTGAGTTCCTTGAGATTGGAAGATCCCAGCTCCGGACATCTCCATCGTCCTTGTACAGTCCTGTCCTGGCAATGGGCTCCCCATCCCCACTGGGATGCATCTGTTGTCAACAGGGTCCACAATGTTGGGACCGTGGACCTTCCGTCTTTCAGGTGTATCCACCATCTGAGGGAAAGACGGGTAGCGGGAGAAAGGCAGATCTTCTTGTGCAGTCCCCGTGGAGACCTGTTCCAGGTTGTCAACACTTCCATCTGCAGGGGACGCAAATGCCATAAAGCCCAAGGGACTGCTCTGGCCGAGGATGACATTAGGCCGAGGACCCTCATGGCGGTGCGGATAGTTACCCGCCGGGTGTGTAATAGAAACCGTGCACCGGCCTGGATCCTTTCCTTCCTTGGGCTGGAGAGGAAGATCTGCATCGTTTCTGAATCCACTATGAACCCGAGGAACTTCCTCCGTGTGGAAGGAACTATTTCGGACTTCTCCCAATTGATGATCCATCCTAACTCTTGTAGGAAACTGATGGCAAGGTTGAGCTGCTGGAGGAGAGCAGCCGGAGACTGAGCTTTCAGAAGCCAGTCGTCTAGGTAAGGAACGATGAACAGGCCCTGTAGTCTGAGGGCCGCAGCAACCGGAGCGATCACCTTGGTAAATACCAGGGGGGCGGATGTGATGCCGAACGGCAGAGCTGTGAATTGAAAGTGCTCCCTGTGGCCGGCCATAGAAACGGCAATCCTGAGGAATTTCCTGTGGGAGTGAGCAATAGGGACATGAAGGTAGGCGTCCTTCAGGTCGAGGGTAACCATCACGTCTCCTGGCTGGAGAAAAGCAGACACGGAATCCACGGTTTCCATACGGAATGACCTCTTCTTGATAAAGCGATTGAGATACCTCAGGTCTATTATCATTCTCCAGCCCCCGGTGACTTTGGGGACCAGAAAGACGGGGGAGTAAACTCCCAGACCGAGATCTGAGGCTGGGACCTTCTCCAGGGCGCCTTTGATGACATACTCGGCGACCAAGGCCTCTAAACTGGCCTGTTGGGAAGGTGGAAGGGTTCTGGTGACAACAAACCGATCTGGAGGTGGAAGGTGGAATTTGATAAGATAACCGTGCTGTATAATTCTTAGCACCCATGGATCTTGAATATGGGTGACCCAAGCTCTGAAAAAAACCGAAAGACGTCCTCCCACAGGAAGGGGGGCCACAGGGAGCTGCCCCGCGTCAAAATTCCGGCTTCCTCTTGGTGTCCTCCCTGGAAGCACCACGTCCGGAACCTCTAGGACGATATCTGGGACGCCTTTGCTGGGTTGGGCGTCTATAATTAGAGGCGGAACCTCTGCCTCTAGAGGGGGCACGTCTGCCCCTGGCAGCTTGAGGTAAGGACTTCCCCTTACCTTCAGCTAATCCCTCTATGATAGTATCCAAGCCTTGCCCAAATACTCTTCCTGGCTCAAAAGGGAGCGCGCAAAGAGCAGCCTTGGATGCAAAGTCTGCACGCCAAGGCTTTAGCCACAGGGGTCTGCGGGCCGCGGTGGACAACGCCATCGACTTGGCTGAAATTCTCAACTGATGGCGAGAAGATTCTGCCAAAAAATCTGCGGCCCTATGAATATTCTTCATGGAAGCCAAGATGTCATCCCTGTCCACACCGGAATCAATATCCCGCTCCAAGGTGGCTAGGCGGTTACGAAGAAAATCGCCCACAGTGGTAGAGGCTATGGCTACTGAGGCTTGGGCAGAGGAAGCAGAATAAACCTTCTTTAGGGTGGCGTCAGCCCTGCGATCCAAAGGGTCCTGAAGATTTGATCCATCTTCAAGGGGCACCAGGGTTCTACGAGACAACTTCGCCACGGCTAGATCCACCTTCGGGGGAGGCCCCCAGGAATCCCACTGAGTTGAATCCATAGGGAACAGGTGCTTAAAGATCCTGGATAATGAATGTCCTTTTTCTGGCTGCTTCCACTGCTGCACCATGAGGTCGGTCAGCGTGGCGTCCGCATGGAAGGCAATATGTCCCCCAGAGGCAGACGTGGAGGCTTCCCCGTCAACATCTCGGCCCACTGTAGACCGGATGGACTTCAGCAGCCTGCCTGTTTGTTCATAGTGGAACACAGGTCTGCTGGAAACTACAGAGTCGTCCTCGGAGGAAACATCCTCTGCCACCCGTAGATGTTCCAGGGGAGGGAGGGACGAGGAACGATGCTCTGTGCATGGTCTCTTGGCGAGCTGAGACAAGGTAGACTGTATGCCTTTGAGGGAATCATCCTGCAAAAAATAAAGAGAGAGTACAAGCAAGGGAATTATCCTTACCCAAGCGATGCCCAACTCACCATCTCCTTGACCCAGGCCATCATATCTCTAGGAGAAGGCTCCTCAGGTGGGGGGCCTCTGCAACCACGACAACGGGCCCACTCATAGCCTAAAAATAATAGGCGGGTTATAGGGCCGGTAGTACCCAGAGGGATAACCTCTTAAGCCGCTACCTACCATCAGGGAGCGGTGTGTCACAGTCAAAACAGGAAAGGTGCTTCCTTTTAGCAGTAGATTTCCTCCTATAATCCCCAGGGGGGGTAGTAGAGGAAGACATATCCTACAGAGAGACCATGGGCCATGCAAAATTGTCACCAACATATTCTACCAAATATCAAAAGAAGGGGTAGATCTTACCGTGTCCTAGACCCGGACAGCAAGGTGACAAGAAACTGAAGATTTGGTTTGGAGGCAAAAAGAGACCTGAAGCTAAGCAACAACCTCTGATGCACAGCCTTCCGCCTTAGAAAGGAGAAGGTAACTAATAACCGGCCGGCCTGACCTTTAACCCGGCCGGCCGGAAATGGGAGGGGCCATAGTCACATGAACCCTCCAGGAAAAGAAAAAGGTTACCCCCCCCCTCTTCATACAGCCCCAGCAGGGGCGCCTACCCCCTCAATTCCTGGCCCGGACGTGCGTGCAGGCTAGATTCTGCAATAAGCAGAAAGCCGGAGAAAACATCCTTCGCCAGCGCCAGGACCTTCAATGGCGCCGCTATACTTCCGGGCACAACAGGAAGTGTGCGCCCGGCAAATGCGGACGCAGGAAACTCTCCGCCGGGAACTTTAGTTCCGGCAGAGCACGTCCGCGAGCGACAGCGAGAGAGCCCCGCGGCAGAGTGCCGGGCCAACTCACCAGCACGAGATGTGCTGACAGGTGAGCCAGAGGGAGAAGGAGGGGAGGGGGGGGAGGGAGGGAGGAGGGAAGGAAAGGAGCCACGCAGGCTAAAGAGAAACTTTTTTTTTTTTTTTTTTTCCCAGACAGGGGAAGGGACCTTCAATCAAGAAGGTCAGAAACTGAAGAAAGAAGAATTATGCTCCAAAGGTAGGTAACCCATAGAGCCTAAAATAAGAGGACACAAGTCCTCCCCACCTGTCCTTGACCACACAGGACAGAAAAAAACACGCAGAGGGGAGGTTCTCGTGCCCTCTTATAGGGCCAGCCACGCTTTTGATTGGCTAATTAAAAATCCGCCTGTCCTACCAGCACACAGGGGCAGAAATACCCCACATTGTGCCGCTGGTACGGACGACAGGGAAAAACTATTACAACTATATTTTAAACTATTTTTTATCAAACATTTAAATTTATGCACCTTACACAAACATCTAAAATATTTACACCCAATAAACAACATAATGCAACTCTCCCCCACCCTCCAGTGTAAGCTATAAGTAGAAGATCGTGAAGATAAAATTCCAGCAATCCAACTCTTAATAAAACTTAACTTTTAATGTAAGACAGATGAAAACATAAAAAAGGAGGTGGGCAACATGTCCAAGACCTCACATGAGTGCCTGTAATGTCCAGAGAAACTGACGCGTTTTGAACACAATGTGTTCTTATTCGTAGCCTAGAGTGTAATAAACTCACCGGTATATATGCTAACTTAATGGAGCCAACACAATACACCTGGGGTGGAACCAAAACCGGTGTTAAACATATCGTTCCATGCTTCTGAACTCGAATAACTAATGGTTGTAAAATTTTATCTATCCATTGACAAATTCTTTCGTTCAATGAACCAATTCCGGACACAATGGGTCTCAGTGGAGGGGGGACCACCCCCTTGTGGACTTTGGGAAGCCCGTGAAAGATTGGTACTATCGGGTGGACAGGTTTTAAAAATTTGGCTTCTTTTTCTGTGAATACCCCCAATTTGGTCCCCTCCAAAATTAATTTGTTCAATTTCTCAGAAAAAATATTGGTTGGATCTGATTTTAATTTTTTATAGGTAGCCGAGTCATCAAGAATTTTGTGAACTTCTTTTAGGTACTCATTGGTGTTGAGCACAACAACCTTGCCTCCCTTGTCAGCTGCTCTGATAGTAATGTTATTTTTTTGTAAATTTTCAAGGCTTTGTCTTTCTGACATTAAATTGTCTGTCAAGGGAAGCAAGGCTGTCCTGTCATGTAAATCAACCAAATCCTTTTCAATAGCCAATTGAAAATGGTCTAAAGCTGTGGTTCTTGAGGCTAAAGGATAGAATAGTGGATTGGTTACACTCACAGATGTATCAATATTCAAAATATCCGACCCTCCATCGTCCATTAACATTTTTAAATCTGTTAAGCAACATTGTTCTCTGAACAAAAGATCCTCAAATTCATTTGTAAACTGTAATTCCTTATCAGTGGTTATCTTATCCATACCAAAAAAGTGTTTTTTTACAGTTAACGCTCTGACAAAGTGGTGAGTCAATGTGCACTGTGAGGTACTCTCTGTTAGGGTAATGTGAGTATTTTCAAGTCAGGTGACATTGGTCACGTGCTTGGTAGTTTAGTCATTCACTCACAGTCTTGTGAGAATCTGGGTTTATTTATTTGTTTTGTTATTTATTCCTTATCTTTTGACAGTTTTGAATAGGCATGCATAGAACACAACACATTAACAGTGTTAACTTTAGGCCATTTCAATGAGCATGCGTGGATCATCACAGTTTCACATTGTCGGGCCATCTTTGATGAGGGCAAGGCAGATATGCAGTTGTTCTGGTTTCTCTTTCCTTCTTTACGTCATTATATTTACATTTATACATTTTTATAATTTCACATGGATTTATCAGTATATTGCACTCTACTTGATTATGTATTTTTTTTGCATGTAATCAGTGTTTTTGTTTTTAAATGTTTGTGCTGTATATACTTTTTATTGATTCAGAAGCATGGAACGATATGTTTAACACCGGTTTTGGTTCCACCCCAGGTGTATTGTGTTGGCTCCATTAAGTTAGCATATATACCGGTGAGTTTATTACACTCTAGGCTACGACTAAGAACACATTGTGTTCGAAACGCGTCAGATTCTCTGGACATTACATGCACTCATGTGAGGTCTTGGACATGTTGCCCACCTCCTTTTTTATGTTTTCATCTGTCTTACATTAAAAGTTAAGTTTTATTAAGAGTTGGACTGCTGGAATTTTATCTTCACGATCTTCTACCTGCAAATCTCCTGAGCCGAAGGAATCTCATTCCGAAGCACTCCAGTCTCTCTGGTTGTCGTGAGTTTACATATGAACTTTTTTTGATACCATGTGTTCTTTAGAGGGCTGTGATTTTTCCCTTCTTTCCCTCCCCCTGTACACTTGTTACATAAGCTATAAGTAGTTCACGGACAAAAGAGTAAAATTGATTTACAGTTACACAACTATCTGCTCAGTAAGGCTGCTTGCACACTACAGTAACACTACAGTCTACGGGCCTTGGATTCTACATCTCCATAGACTTATATGGAGCCTGCAAAATTCACAGCTTTGTGCACAAAGAAGTCTATGGAAGTGCCAAATCCACGGCCCAGAGGCCCGTGAAAAATACTGCAGTGTGCAAGCAGCCACTAAGGATACTAGGCAGGTATTATTATTGCATGTGTGAGTGTACATGCATGTGATCCATGTGTATGTATGCATGTGTGCATGCAAGTGTGTGGTCCGTGTATAAATGTGTGTATGTATGTGCATGCACACGTGTGCATGCACGTGTGTGGTCCATGCGTATGTATGCGTGTATGTGCGCGTGTGATCCATGTGTTTCTGCATGCACAGAGCAAGTGTCCATGCATGCGGCTGTTGTGTGTGAGTACACATGTGCTCTGTTCGTCTGTGTGTGTAGTGTGCATCCATCTGAGTGTCTTTGCATGCGTGTGTGGTCCGTGCGTGTGTGTGGTATTTGTGGGGTGGTGTTTGTGTTGTGTGTTGTGGCAATTGTGTGGTGTTGTGCTTGTGGGTTGGTGTATGTGTGCGGTCTGTGTGATGTTTGTGTGAGGTGGTGCGGCCCCTTTAGCAGTTACTCTTTGGTGCCGTCACTATAATCCGTCCCTGTCAGTCACAACTGTTGTTTTCCCCTCAGCGTTTTCACTTTCACATTTCCCCATTATATGTATAGGGCCTATATTCAGGGGCCCCAATCTCATGACGGGGAAACGCTAGCAAGATGTAACATGCACAGTATTCTGCTCCTGTGGGTGGAGAGGGGGCATGGCAAATTTCACCCAAATCGGGCGAGAACTGTGGATTTGTCTAGAGCAGACTACTACAGGATTTGAGTTTTATAGATAGATAGATAGATAGATAGATAGATATTTAATTCTGTTTTCATTGAGTTTCAGAAAATATAAATATACAAACATATACCACATATAGGTACACTCTCTGGTGTAATTTGAATAGAAAACCATAAAAAAACCACCAGGGACAAAAATTTTTTTAGCAAAAATGAAAAAAGGCTTTATTACATAAAATCCACATATAACAATACAACATATAACAATGCAAGAAAGGTACACAAACAGGAGGAAGGGGGCGACTGAATTACCCAATAAATAGGAGTGAAGATGGGAAAAGTGGAAAGTATGCACATTGAAGATGAATTGGTATAAATAACATAACCATAGGTCCACAGGTGTATATAAAGCAGCAGATATGAAACAATTGCAGCTAATAAGGGACAAAGTGTATTGCTATAATAGCAGAAGCCACATGCCGCAATAGTTAATCTCCTATCAAAATGTAATAAACATATAGGCCCATGGATAGTGCAGAAAAAACATAATTATAATACCAATAGCATACAGACCGTGTAGGCCCGAGGGCCAAATGTCCCACTCCACTCCACACCCGACGCGCGTTTCGCTCGTTAGGGCTTTGTCAAGGGATACTATAGCAAGGCATCATGGGGTATATATAGTTTGTTAAATAACATACAGCTGTGTTCTGTAAAGTTATATGGCCCATACACATAGACACATACCTAATTGGCAACGTACACAGGAAATGGCCGCGCTGATAACAACTGCGCATGCGCAAATAGATAATATCGCCCACAAGAGGAAAAAATGTTATGTATAAAGACCTAGACAAAATGGCCGCTAAGTGAGCGCATGCGCACAAATAAGATGACTATGCGCGATCAACTAAGTTCAAATGACCAATGCGCATGCGTGAAACATAATACACAAGGCACAATGGAATATCGCTACTCCGTTCTTATATATATGAGATCTTAGTACGTGTGCCTGATAGTGCCAGATCATAGGTAGGTATAGTGAGGTATATACAACCTAAGCATAAATAGGAAAAACATAATGTATTGAAAAAGGAAACTATATATGGCAAGTGAAAATAGCACTTTCTAATATATGAAAATAAGTGAACATATGAAAATGTCTTAATACTAAATGCACGTGATAATATGGGCATAAAAGTGCCAAAAATTGCGAATAAAATAAAAAAATTAAAATAAAAATAAATAAAAAAATAATAATAAAAGTGATGAAAAAGTGATGAAAAAGTGCGCAGTGCGAGTGACAAACAAAGTGACATGTAAAATAAAATAAGGCCATATACCATAATTTCATATACATATGTATATATATTAAGTATAATAAATAGTAGTAAAAAAGAATTTTCTCCGCAGATGAGAAAATGACTTGTCACGCATGTGATGGACCAAAAAGGGAAGACACAGATCTGAAAAAGAAAAAAACTGAAACAGTGAACTAATGAAAACAACACACAACTACCGACATGATATAAGACAAAAATACTAATTAAAATAACGCTACTAAAAAGACAACCGATAAAAGAAGTACAGACACAGCACAAAAACACTCTGCACCTTACAAAAATGGGGAGAAACTAATATTTTCATTAAGGCCTCTGGGGTGAATAGTTTTTAAAGTGTAAATCCACCGGCTCTCTTTTTGTGCTAAGAGCCTTTTCCAATTCCCCATCCGTGGACCTGGAGTGACTTGGTCAATTGCCCTGAACCGAAAGAGTGCAGGGTCAGAGTTGTGAAACAATTTGAAATGTTTGGGAATTGTAGTGAGGGTGTCAGTGTTCTCCAAATCCCTAGCATTTGATATTCCTAATACCTGTTCCCTTACTCGTCGACGGAACTCCCGTGAAGTCATGCCAATATAGATAAGTTTGCAAGGGCAAATTGCGGCATAAATTACTCCCTCTGAGACACAATTAAGGGGAACTCGTATTTCATAAGTGCGAGTTCCTGATAAATTCATAAATGTATCAACCGACTCCACATTCATACAGGCCACACAATGGCCACAAGGCCTGCATCCAGGTCTAGGGCCATGTGCGCTGATAGTTCTCTGAATTGAATGTTCCTCAAAATGACTCCTGACCAAAGAGTCTCTCAGGTTCCTAGCACGTCTATAGGTAATAGTGGGGACTTGATTAAGGTATTGGCATAAGATTGGGTCAAGTTGTAAAATGCCCCAATGTTTTTGTAAGATCGCTCTTATTCTTCCCCAATGTGAGTTAAACGTGGTGATAAACCTAACCTGAGAAGAAGAATCTATTCCATCCGAGGTTTTCTTCTTTTGATGTTTGAGAAGAGTCGCCCGATCCATTGACTTGGCACAGTTATAACATCGTTTAATGGTGTGTGTGTCATATCCACGTGCCAAAAAACGCCGCTGCAGGTCAGTTGCAGCCAACTCAAAGGATTCGTCTGTGGAACAAATACGACGGGCCCTCAAGAATTGTCCAGTAGGAATATTTTGAAGAAGTGGTCGGGGATGTGCAGAACTATAATGGAGAAGAGAATTTGTAGCAGTAGGCTTCCGATACAGGTTTGTGTTGATATAACCATCATCATTGACAGTGATTTTGATATCCAAAAATTCCACTTGATGTCGACTGTACGACCACGTGATATAGATGTTCCTATCATTTTGATTCAAAAGTGTCATAAATTCATTCAATTCTTGAATGGAGCCCTGCCAGATAAATAGAATATCATCTATATATCTCCACCAATTTTGTACATGATCTACGAGGGGAATAGGGTCAGTAGAGAAAATAATCCTCTCCCACAGCCCCATGGAGAGGTTGGCATACGAGGGCGCACAAGACGCCCCCACGGCCGTCCCCTGGAGCTGTAGGTAGACCAATCCCTCAAAAAGGAAGAAATTGTGCGTAAGCACAAATCTAAGGAGACGTAAAAGGAACTCACCAAGAGGTCTATCAATGCTTGACATATCCAAGAAGGTTTTAACTGCAGACAAACCATCGTCGTGACGGATCGAGGTGTACAATGCCTCCACATCACATGTGACAAGATACATGTTATCATCAAGATGTATTCCGTCTACCTTTAAAAGGATATCCGAAGAGTCCCTAATGTAGGAAGGAAGAGTTTCTACTAAGTTTTTGAGATGAAAATCTATGAATTTACACGCAGGGTCACATAAGCCCCCCACCCCTGACACAATGGGCCTACCTGGTGGACAATCACGATTTTTATGCAACTTAGGCAGCATATAAAAGGTAGGACAAGTTGGAAATTCCGGTAACAGGTAAGTTGATTGGGTTCGAGATAGGACTCCTTGGTCGACCGCATCCTGTAAAATAAGGGATAACTCGGAGGAGAATTGTTTCA
The DNA here is from genome assembly GCF_031893055.1 of Leptodactylus fuscus. NCBI lineage: Eukaryota > Metazoa > Chordata > Amphibia > Anura > Leptodactylidae > Leptodactylus > Leptodactylus fuscus. The sequence goes on from NC_134265.1 coordinate 246,237,816, forward strand.
TGGGGTTATAAGTCAACCTTTTATAACAAGATGTATTCCTAAGTTACCTAAGGGCCTCCTATTTGTACATACTTCTAGGACATAATACCATATTTCCTCCTTTATCAGAAGGCTTGATAAGAACCTCCTTCAAGGAGGACAACTCACCTATCGCTCGCCTTTGGTCCTTGGTGATATTATGATCAATGATAGTTTGTGGAATTCTTTCCAGATCCCGAGTCACCATCTGTACAAATGTATCAATATGATGTATGGTGTTGAAGGCAGGAAACCTAGTGGACTTAGGGACAATTGATTCTGGAAAGAGTTTAGGATTCAATGGTTCTTGCTCATCGAGTAAGGATTGAAGTGTATTAACCGCTTGCCGGTCCTCAAAAGTTGTAAGGACTCCTTGAGATTCATCTTTATGGAATATCCTTTTAAAGAATAATTTGCGTGCGAATAGGTGGAGGTCTTTCACAGCTGTGAAACAATCAAATTTATTAGAGGGTACAAAATTGAGACCCATTTTAAGCACCTCCAATTGTGGTTCAGTAAGGCAAATGTTAGATAAATTAACCACCTGTAAAGTATCAATATCACAACTTACCTCAGGACCAGTCTGGTAAAGCGTTGTTTTTTCTTAGAATTACCCTCATTGCCATCCTGTTTCCGTTTATTCTGGCGTGTAAAGTGTTTTTCACGTCTATAAGAACTAGATTCACTATTTATTGAACCAATAGAGGAAACGGAAGATGAGCGTGCCCTGGTATTTCTGTCCTTCATCTGCCATTTATACACACGATTATTTCTCAGATCATTCAGATCCCTCTGATACTTTTTGCTTTTTAATTGTTGGACTTGTTTTTCCCATAGGGCAGCAGCATCATCTAATTCCTTCTTGAATACATCAAATTCATTAGCACTTAACTTTTTCTGTAAATCCACCTCCAGCCGTTTAATATCCACTGCCAGTTCCTCAAGTGTTTTGCTATTTTGTTCAATAATAAGCTGCATTAACTCACAGCTACATCGTGTGCAAATCTCCTCCCATTTTTTAAGGAACTCCTGATTGTCGTTGCCAAATGAGGGGAACACCTGTACCCTTAATCCCCTAGGGATAAGTTTTTTTGAGATGTAATTGCCAAGTGACGCTTTGTTCCACCAAATTTTTGTGCGACGGTGCAGTAATTGCTTAAGGCTGTGTCTAGACTCTCGAGTTCCCTGTCGTCCTCAACAGCGGCACAATGTGGGGTATTTCTGCCCCTGTGTGCTGGTAGGACAGGCGGATATTTAATTAGCCAATCAAATGCGTGGCAGGCCCTATAAGAGGGCACAAGAACCTCCCCTCTGCGTGTTTTTTTCTGTCCTGTGTGGACACAGGACAGGTGGGAGGACTTGTGTCCTCTTAGAGAAGCTCAGCAGGATCACTCACCTCCTGAGCGGTTGTTTTCTTCTTGTCACCTTCTGTGCCCTGCGGGGAGAAGGTGCTTGTTAGCCATGTGTGGCTACCCCCCTCTATCCCCCCTGCCCCCCCTCTCCTCCGCTTCCCCTGCTCCTTGTGACTTACCTGACATTTTGGTGAGAGTCCGGGGACTCCGCATGCCGCCTCTGGTGGCCGCACGGACTGCCGGCGGGTGGAACCACACTGTTGTGTATCCTGTTCCCCGCCGGCCGCTGTAAGCGCGCACTTCCGGTTTCGCCGGAAGTATCATAGCGCCATGGCAACGGCCTGGCGCTGGCGGCCGCTCACTCAGGGAAGATTCAGGCCTTATTAAAGGCCGGAAAAGACGGGGAGATGTGGGGGTAAGTGCCCGTGTTAAGGGCCTCTTGGTGGGGGGGAATGTATATCTTTGCAGACCCCTGATTACAGGGTTAGTTGTCTGGGCAGGTTGCCTCACCTGCTTTGATTGTGGCTCCGCCCACTTCCAGCCGGCCAGAATTAAGAGGTTGGCTGGCCTGGTGTCAGAGACCTTCCTGCAGTATCTGCTGAAGGCGTGCGATTGTGGTGTTCATTGATCTTGAACTCTTTTCCAGTTTGCAAACTTTATTGGGAACTGGCTGTGATGGCCGAGTGGTTAAGGTTTTGGACTCGAAATCCAATGGGGTCTCCCCGCACAGGTTCAGATCCTGTTCACAGCGCCAGCCCGGCTAGCTCAGTCGGTAGAGCATGAGACTCTTAATCTCAAGGTCGTGGGTTCGAGTCGCACGTTGGGCGCCAAGTCACCTCTCTGTTCGGTCTACAGGACCTGGTAAGATTTACCCTTTTTTTAAAAGCTGGTATGATGTCATGGTGACAGTGTTGCATGGTCTATTATCTCTCTCTGTAGGATATGTCATCCTCTACTACCCCTCCTGGGGATGGTAGGAGGAAAACCTCTTCCAAGAGGAAACATCTTTCCTGCTTCGATTGCGACACACCGCTCCCTGATGGTAGGTAGCGGCTTGAAAGGTTGTGCCCTGCGGGGTACTACTGGTCCTATAACTTGCCTATTTTCAGGCTATGAGTGGGCCCGTTGTCGCGGGTGCAGAGGTCCTCCACCTGTGGAGCCCTCTCCCAGAGATATGATGGCATGGGTCAAGGAGATGGTGAGGTTGGGCATCGCTTGGGTAAATAGTTTTTCCCTTGCTTGTACTCTCCTTTTTGTTTTGCAGGATGATTCCCTCAAAGGGATCCATTGCACCTTGTCTCAACTCACCAGGAGACCATGCTCTGAGCTCCGTTCCTCGTCTCTCCCCCCCCCCTTGTAACACCTGCGGGTGGCAGAGGATGATTCCTCCGAGGACGACTCAGTTATTCCAGCAGAACTGCGTTCCATTATGAACAAACGGGCAGGCTGCTGAAGTCCATCCGGTCTACAGTGGGCCGAGATGTTGACGGGGAAGCCTCCACGTCTGCCTCTGGGGGACATATTGCCTTCCATGCGGACGCCACGCTGACCGACCTTATGGTGCAGCAGTGGAAACAGCCAGAGAAAGGACATTCGCTTTCCAGGATCTTCAAGTGGGATTCCTGGGGGCCTACCCCGAAGGTGGATTTGGCCGTAGCAAAGCTGTCCCGCAGAACCCTGGTGCCCTTGGAAGATGGTTCAAATCTTCAGGACCCTCTGGATCGTAGGGCGGACTCCGTTCTGAAGAAGGTCTACTCAGCTTCCTCCGCGCAAGCCTCTGTGGCCATAGCCTCCTCTATGGTTGGTGACTTTTTCCGCAACCGCTTAGCCGCCTTGGAGCGGGATATAGACTTGGGCGTAGACAGAGATGAGATTCTGGCCTCTATGAAAAGAGTTCATAGGGCTGCAGATTATTTGGCGGAATCCTCCTGCCATCAATTTAAAATCTCCGCCAAATCTATGGCGTTGTCTACTGCGGCCCGTAGACCCCTTTGGCTAAAGCCTTGGCGGGCAGATTTTGCGTCTAAAGCAACACTCTGTGCTCTCCCCTTTGAGCCGGGAAGGGTGTCTGGCCAAAGCTTAGACGCCATTATGGAGGGATTAGCTGAAGGTAGGGGAAGGTCCCTACCTCAAGCATCCAGGGGCAGACGTGCTCCCCCTAGAGGCAGAGGTTCTTCCTCTAATTATAGACGCCCTTCCCAACAACGGCGTTTTAGATATCGCCCTAGGGGAGCTGGTCGTGGCGCTTCCAAGGAGGACACCAAGAGGAAGCCTGAGTTTTGACGTGGGGCAGCTCCCTGTGGCCCCCCTTCCTGTGGGAGGACGTCTTTCCTCCTTTTCCAGAGCATGGTTCACCCATATCCAAGACCCATGGGTGTTGAAGATCATACAACACGGGTATCACATCGACTTTCATCTTCCACCTCCAGATCGGTTCGTTTCCACCCAAACTCTTCCACCTTCTCAGCAGGCCAGTCTAGAAGCCTTGGTTGCCGAATATGTTACCAAGGGCGCCCTGGAGAAGGTACCAGCCTCAGACCTCGGTCTGGGAGTCTACTCCCCCGTCTTTCTGGTCCCCAAGTTCACCGGGGGCTGGAGGATGATAATAGATCTGAGGTACCTCAATCGGTTTATCAGGAAGAGGTCATTTCGAATGGAAACCGTGGATTCCGTGGCTGTGTTTCTTCAGCCAGGAGAGGTGATGGTTACCCTCGATTTGAAGGACGCCTATCTACATGTCCCCATTGCTCATTTCCACAGGAAGTTCCTCAGGATTGCCGTCGCTATGGCCGGCCACAGGGAGCACTATCAATTCACAGCTCTGCCATTCGGCATCACATCCGCCCCACTGGTATTCACCAAGGTGATTTCTCCGGTCGCCGCGGCCCTCAGACTTCAGGGTCTTTTCATCGTCCCTTATCTAGACGACTGGCTACTGAAAGCTCAGTCTCCTGCTGCCCTTCTCCAGCAGCTCAACCTTGCCATCAACTTCAACAACAAGGAGTTAGGATTATCAATTGGGAGAAGTCCGAAATCGTTCCATCCACCTGAAGAAAATTCCTCGGATTTATAGTGGATTCAGAAGCGATGCAGATCTTCCTCTCCAGTCCAAGGAAGGAAAGAATCCAAGCCAGTGCACGATTCCTATTGCGCACTCGGCAGGTAACCATCCGGACCGCCATGAGAGTCCTGGGCCTGATGTCATCCTCGGCCAGGGTGGTGCCTTGGACTTTATGGCATTTGCGTCCCCTGCAGATGGAAGTGTTGAGAACCTGGAACAGGTCTCCACGGGGATTGCACAAGAAGATCTGCCTTTCTCCCGCTACCCGTCTTTCCCTCAGATGGTGGATACACCTGAAAGACGGAAGGTCCACGGTCCCGACAGTGTGGACCCTGTTGACAACAGATGCATCCCAGTGGGGATGGGGAGCCCATTGTCAAGACAAAACTGTACAAGGACGATGGAGATGTCCGGAGCTGGGGTCATCCAATCTCAAGGAACTCAGAGCAGTGTACCTGGCCCTAGTACACTTTGCCCCAGAATTGAAAGGCAAGTCTGTCAAAAACCGGTCAGACAATATGACGGTGGTAGTCTATATAAACAAACAAGGGGGCACCAGGTCACCAACCTTGCTGAGAGAGACGAATCTCATATTTGCCTAGGCGGAGAAGAATCTGGTCCAGTTATCCGCTGTTCACATAAAGGGCTCCCTGAACATAGTAGCGGATCAGCTGAGTCAGGGTATTACCGTATCAGGAGAATGGTCTCTCAATCCAGACGTATTTCAACAGATCGTCCAGAGATGGGGTCTCCCGGAGGTCGATCTTATGGCTACCCGACTCAACGCCAAGGTGGGGACCTTCTGCTCTCTGTACCAGGAGGACAATCCCTTGGCGGTGGATGCCCTGTCCATCCCATGGAGGTTCAGGCTGTTTTACATATTCCCTCCAATTCCAATCATACCGAAGGTATTGATAAAAATAAGACAGGACCAAGCCTCGGGAATAGCCATAATCCCGTTCTGGCCAAAAAGGGCTTGGTTTGCTCAGCTCATACAAATGAGTCAGGGCATATATTGGAGGCTTCCCCCACTCCCAGACCTGGTAACCCAAGGAGAGCTGAGATGCCAGGATCTGAGGAGACTCAACCTGACAGCCTGGAGGTTGACCAGTCCCTATTGAGAAATAGAGGACTGTCACAAGCCGTCTTGAAGACCCTATCCAGCGCCAGAGCAGATTCGACTAACAGGAACTACCGTCGAATAGGTAACATCTTTAATGCCTGGTGTCTGCAGCATCAAGTGGACTCCACCGATCCCCCTACGGAGGTGATCCTGGACTTCCTTCAAGACGGACTAGACAGAGGTCTTGCTGCGGCCACACTCAAGGTACACGTAGCGGCCCTGTCCGCCTATCTGGGGAGGCGTTTGTCTCAGGATCCTTTAGTGAGCACCTTTATTAAAGGGGCAACTAGGCTGAGACCGGTGGTAAACACCCCTGTCCACCAATGGGACCTTATTCCGGTCCTGAACGCCCTATGTGGCCAGCCATTTGAACCTCTGGAAGAGGTCTCCCTCAAGTCGCTAACCGGCAAAATGGCGCTGCTATTGGCAGTCACACCTGCCAAACGCGTTAGTGAACTACAAGCTTTGTCCGCTGAGGAGCCATATACCACCTTTTTCTCTGACCATGTACAGCTTAGGTTCCTCCCTGGGTTTCGTCCCAAGGTGCCATCTGCTGTAAACAGGAACCAACTGATTTCCCTTCCAGTATTTTTTTCCGTTCCCTTCTTCTGCTGAAGAAGAAAGATGGCACAAGCTGGATGTGGTTAGATGCCTGCAGATCTACTTGCAGCGCACTCGCCCCTTTAGGTGGACTGAAAACCTGTTGGTCAGCTACACGGGGAAAAACAAGGGCGCCAAAGCCGCCAAAGCTACAATATCACGGTGGGTTACCGAGACTATTAGAGTCACCTATACCGCCCAAGGGCTGTCGGCTCCATCTTTCCTTCATGCCCATTCAACCAGGGCAGTGTCCACTTCACGGGCAGAAAGAAGTGCTTTGTCTGTGGACCAAATATATGCAGCTGCCTCTTGGGCATCTGAATCCACCTTCATTCGGCATTACCGCCTGAAGGACCAAGTGGCAGATTCCACTGCCTTTGCCCAGACCAGTTTAAGTTCGGTCATGGGTTTGTCCCACCCATCTTGGGGACCTGCTTGCTATATCCCCACATTGTGCCGCTGTTGAGGACGACAGGGAACGAGTGATTATGAAGATAATCTTGTTTCCCTTAGTCCTAACAGCGGCACAAGATTTCCCACCCTGGGAATCATATCTTATGTATAAAACTGTATATAAATGTAATGGAGGTACTTTTGTATTTACACGCAGAGGGGAGGTTCTTGTGCCCTCTTATAGGGCCTGCCACGCATTTGATTGGCTAATTAAATATCCGCCTGTCCTACCAGCACACAGGGGCAGAAATACCCCACATTGTGCCGCTGTTAGGACTAAGGGAAACAAGATTATCTTCATAATCACTCTTTGTTTTCTGATCGGTTGTCTCCATGGGTAATTCAGTGCCCCCAAAGACAGTGTCCAATTGGGACTGCCATGAGGCAACCCTGGCCTCGTAATCCATCATGATATATGGATGAACCTGAAAAAACAGGAACACAATAAATATACAAACATATACCACATATAGGTACACTCTCTGGTGTAATTTGAATAGAAAAGCATAAAAAAACCACCAGGTACAAATTTTTTTTTAGCAAAAATGAAAAAAAGGCTTTATTACATAAAATCCACATATAACAATACAACATATAACAATGCAAGAAAGGTACACAAACAGGAGGAAGGGGGCGACTGAATTACCCAATAAATAGGAGTGAAGATGGGAAAAGTGGAAAGTATGCACATTGAAGATGAATTGGTATAAATAACATAACCATAGGTCCACAGGTGTATATAAAGCAGCAGATATGAAACAATTGCAGCTAATAAGGGACAAAGTGTATTGCTATAATAGCAGAAGCCACATCCCCATTTTTGTAAGGTGCAGAGTGTTTTTGTGCTGTGTCTGTACTTCTTTTATCGGTTGTCTTTTTAGTAGCGTTATTTTAATTAGTATTTTTGTCTTATATCATGTCGGTAGTTGTGTGTTGTTTTTATTAGTTCACTGTCTTCAGTTTTTTTCTTTTTCAGATCTGTGTCTTCCCTTTTTGGTCCATCACATGCGTGACAAGTCATTTTCTCATCTGCGGAGAAAATTCTTTTTTACTACTATTTATTATACTTAATATATATACATATGTATATGAAATTATGGTATATGGCCTTATTTTATTTTACATGTCACTTTGTTTGTCACTCGCACTGCGCACTTTTTCATCACTTTTATTATTATTTTTTTATTATTATTTTTTTTTATTTTAATTTTTTTTTTATTCGCAATTTTTGGCACTTTTATGCCCACGTGCATTTAGTATTAAGACATTTTCATATGTTCACTTATTTTCATATATTAGAAAGTGCTATTTTCACTTGCCATATATAGTTTCCTTTTTCAATACATTGTTTTTCCTATTTATGCTTAGGTTGTATATACCTCACTATACCTACCTATGATCTGGCACTATCAGGCACATGTACTAAGATCTCATATATATAAGAATGGAGTAGCGATATTCCATTGTGCCTTGTGTATTATGTTTCACGCATGCGCATTGGTCATTTGAACTTAGTTGATCGCGCATAGTCATCTTATTTGTGCGCATGCGCTCACTTAGCGGCCATTTTGTCTAGGTCTTTATACATAACATTTTTTCCTCTTGTGGGCGATATTATCTATTTGCGCATGCGCAGTTGTTATCAGCGCGGCCATTTCCTGTGTACGTTGCCAATTAGGTATGTGTCTATGTGTATGGGCCATATAACTTTACAGAACACAGCTGTATGTTATTTAACAAACTATATATACCCCATGATGCCTTGCTATAGTATCCCTTGACAAAGCCCTAACGGGCGAAATGCGCGTCGGGTGTGGAGTGGAATGGGACATTTGGCCCTCGGGCCTACACGGTCTGTATGCTATTGGTATTATAATTATGTTTTTTCTGCACTATCCATGGGCCTATATGTTTATTACATTTTGATAGGAGATTAACTATTGCGGCATGTGGCTTCTGCTATTATAGCAATACACTTTGTCCCTTATTAGCTGCAATTGTTTCATATCTGCTGCTTTATATACACCTGTGGACCTATGGTTATGTTATTTATACCAATTCATCTTCAATGTGCATACTAAAAAAGTAAGGGTGTGACTGGCACCCTGGTGAACCTACAGGGAAGGGTCCCAACCCAGAATATATATGAGAATAAAGGATCCTAGTAGGCTGAATTGTAATATCAAAGATACTTTATTTAACTAATAGTACAAATTGCACTGTGCCACACGTGGCTATACAGAGTATATACGAGAACGTTTCGGCAAGTTCTGCCTTCCTCAAGCTCTGTGCGTGAAACAAAAGTGTATAAATTAGGCATGCAGTACAAGCATCCAGGGCATGTTCAAAGCATACATGTGGTCACAATAATCGTGAAAACACAGTGGTAGGGTAGTGCTATACAACATATACAAATTAAAATATACAACAAGTCATGGTTCCCGAAAACAATGAATAGAAGGGAGAGAACAAGTAACAAAATCACATGTAAATATAACGTAGGTACACATTGTGGTACACTTTCTGACCATCAAATATCCCGTGCAGTGTGTACACCTCCTTATGATATATGACCAAAGAACAACTAGAGCAGGGCAGTGGGTGAGATAGAGATAGAAGGGAGATGGTGGTATACAAAGTACTGACCGTAGTAATGATAGGAGTGTAGAATAGGCTCCAAAAGGGCAGGGTGAGGTGAAAGTCCCCCCTGTTTATTGTCCTGTCAGGCAGGTACGGGTAATGGCCGTATTGGCGTGTAAAGTATACTCAGTTGTGCAACATGACCTATGGGAAGTAGAATGGGTTGTGAGGAGTGTAGGATACTCAGTCAAGTAACATGCGTGAGATGTGTATAGGATTTACCTTGTAGGCTCAAATAGGTCCCTTAGAATAAGGGTATCCTAGGGAGTAGCTGTGGTCTGTTTGCTCAGCTTGTCCTACTGGAAGTGGAATGTAATAAATAAGTAAGTGAATATGTTAGCCATGGTCTGGTGCAGAGAAGTATGAATGCAAAGATTTGTAGATAGGGTTCCTACCTCTGGTCTCTGACATGTAAATCAATTGTAGGCAGGCACACTGGTGAGTAGTTCACAATAGCAGTTGTGGCCTCCTGAGAGTCTCCTACGGCAAGTAAAGGGTTAATATGATGGTCTGAGGTAAAGGGCTGCCTACCCTATCCCTATACCCTGCTGTCTTACCAGTATAGGTGTCCTGATGTGTGTGGCCCCGGGCGGGTTCCGTTGGTGGCGGTCGGGAGCAGAGGAGCCAGTGTGTGCTCATGCCTGCTCTTCACTCCTATTTATTGGGTAATTCAGTCGCCCCCTTCCTCCTGTTTGTGTACCTTTCTTGCATTGTTATATGTTGTATTGTTATATGTGGATTTTATGTAATAAAGCCTTTTTTCATTTTTGCTAAAAAAAATTTTGTACCTGGTGGTTTTTTTATGATTTTCAGAAAATATAACAAACGAAACAAGTTCAATTATAATGATACATTTCAATATATGCTTTATAATTTTGCTTATACTTTACTTATAGAGCTTTATTGGCTTTAAAGAGTTTGGTAAACTTTCCCTGGCCAAAATTGATATAATCTCCAAGGTCACCTAAGTAATATTAGTCTGCAGCCACCATTTTGTCTCCTCAATCACTTTCACATCTTGTAATATCAGTCTTAAGCAAGACAATTTCAAACCTGACATTGGCACTTGCACAACCAGGCTGTTCATTGTCGTAACCTCAGTCCATGAGTTCAGTGCTGATTTCAAGCAAGACAGACTCAACAATAGTATTCCAGCGCAATATTATCCTTCTTCTTTGCATGCAGCCGGTGGCACTGAACTTCAACTCAACTCTTTCAATGGCAGCAAGTTATCCGCAGATAAGATAAACATTGCTACATCTGTATGCATACATTTACAGTACAGTCTGATGACTGATATAAGGATGAAAAAATATCATCTAGTGCCAACATTACTCCACATGGTCCATTATGAAAAATATGGCTATATTTATATTGCTTTGTATAGTCAAGTGTCTTTCGGCACACCCACCCAACTAGAAGACACACCCTCCTCCGGACTAGGCCCATTCATTGGGCGTAATCCGGAGCGGAGTGTGCGACTGGATGCCGGTGCAGTGCGCCTGCTTTCAGTTGCGGCTACCGGCTTTTTGATCGGAACCTGAAGCGGCCACGTGTGAACTAGCGAGCCGCGTCTCTTTTGTCAAAACCCGCCCGCCGCGACCATCGCTGTCGCGGCTTAACCCTCTGCTGTCGGCTCAAATGAATGAGCCGACATAGGAGGGAGCTGCCGGGGGCGGAAGCCGCGCGGCTGAGCCTGCGCGGCTTCCGCCTGAAGAAAGGACATGTCCTTTCTTTTCTCCGCTAGCAGCAGCTCGCCGCTAGCGGAGAACAGAAGCCCGGCGGTCTCCATAGACCACCATTATAAGGGGAGGTTTTGGACGCGAAATCCGCTGTCAAAAACCTCCCCTTATACTCACGTGTGAACTAGCCCTAAAATAATGGATGTATGGTATAAGGAGGAATATTCATTTGGAACATTTCCCATGAGATGCAACTATGATTTGAAATCTAATGTCAGAAAAATTTCTACATATATATAGTATAATTTTTAAACTTAATACCTGAAACTTATCTAATTTATTAGTTTTATTAAATAATATAATAATAATTTAAGAACTAAAATCCCTCTTACATGTATTTTAAATTGGTGTCTAGTGACTTCATTCTGTTTGAATAGAACACATTGATCAGTTGATTGAGTAGCTAATTGTGACTTCTATCATCCTATGTTCTGCTTAAATGCTTTTTACAGAATCAGCACATATAGAATATCCAATCCGGTGTACCTGACTAAATTATCTGTAAAGAGCAAATACAAATCATAGGTTCAAATATCAATAACCAATCTAGCAAAAAAAAGAACCAATATAAATCTTAATTTTTACTAGAATCTGTATAAAACAGAGAGTCGCCAGTTCGTCTATTACTCACCAACATAGAGGTTTAGATAAATGGCAAAAGTTAACTATTCCATGCTCACATGATACTTCAAATCTCTAAACAGTGCACAATATTTCACACATGTAACCAGGGGTGAACCTTCTCTTTTCGCCGCCCGAGGCGGACGACAGAAAGCCGCCCTCCCCCTTCCCGGGAGGAGGGGGTGTGGCGTAGCTAGGGGGCGTGGCTTAGCGGCGTTCGCTGGCAGGGAGAGGACCTGCTCTCTGCCTGAGTGTGAGGGGAGGCCGCTTGAGCAGCGCTGCTCCAGTGGCCTCCCCAATCCACTGCTCGGTGCTAAGCCAGTCCAGGACAGCTTGTCCTGGACTGGCTTAGGTAAGCAAAAATGCCGCCCTCCCTGGGGCCCCGGCATAGCGCCGCCTGAAGCGGTCGCTGAATGTAACACCGTCATATCTTTCACATCACAAACATCAATATCTGATGGATCAAGATAATTTAAGAATAGTCTTAACACTCTTCATTAGGTAAAGCGTCATGCGGGTAAGCAAGGATCACAGTCCAACATACAGAGATGCTAGGGATGGTGCTTTCACCCTTTTATGCCCTCATCTGTACCCTACGTGATCCACATAAATAGCTCCCGTCCTCCCACATCTGAACCCTGATAAAATGCACCCTACTTCTCCCTATCTGGTCCAGTATATTTCCTCCATAATTACAAGCACTCGTGAGGAGACTTGCAGGATCTAAGACACTCAGAGTACTGGTACATTTCCTTTTCTTCCAAATCACAATAGCGACTGCAGAACTTGCATTGGCAAGGTATATGTTCAGAGAGGCATGGATCATATTATGGACTGTTTAGAGATCTAACGGTATCATGTTATACGTATTTTATGGTTTGGAACGATTACTGCAATACTCTATATTTTTTTATGCTTGACTAATTTTGTAACATAAAAACCCATTTGGTAAAAAATCAATTGTTTTGGCATCTCCTACTGAGAGATATAACATTTTTATTTTTCTGTTGGTGGAACTGTTTAAGAATAGAGTTAAGTGAATATACTCGATTGAATATCTCCAACGCATAGCTCCTGGTGGCAGGGAAGGTGGGAGGGGCAGTAAAAATTTGATGCCCCAGTAGTGTTTATGCATTGGGAGCTATGCGTCGGAGGTATTCGACCGAGTGTATTTGCTCCTCTTTATTTAAAAACTTCTTTCTTGATGGATGAGCAGTACTTTTCTTATTCATACCATTTTAGGCTACATATGACTTTTTGATCACTTTTTATTCCATATTTTGGGAGGCTAGATGGCAAAAAATCATTATTTCTCCAGGCTGTCATAGAACCAGACTTCTCTAAAGCCTTAGATGTTGCAGAGTTAACCTAAATGTCTGCAACTGATTAATCTGCTGCAGCATGATATCATATAAGACAATAAAAACCAATGAAACATCATTCTAAAATATTTTTCCATTGACTTTTCATTGGCTTTTGCTGTCTTCTTTTGATAAGCTATCGGCTTTGTAACCAACTGCAGAAGGTGGGTGAGATGAGAAAACTCCAGGAATGTTTGTTCTCAGCAGACAACTTTCGTCTGCTGAGCATTTTGGTAAATGCTCAGTACTGGGCTGGATTTTTAGGAATGACAGGTAGGATTGGTAATGAGACCTGTCATTCCACCTCCCCCCCTCCAGTCTTAACTTGGGGATGTTCCGGAAGTGACTCTGCTGCAGAGAGTCTCCTTGTCAAGGAGGCTTAAGAAGCCAGCTCCAGCAGCAACATTTTGTCAGAGTTTGGCTGGAGAGCCAAAGAGAGAGGTCATATTTTTGGAGCTGTGTCCTGAATGACTCATCTGGCTTTTGGATTTCTGTTATTCTAGGTGAGGTAACCTATTCTATGTTCAGTTAGAGCATAGCCGGGCTCTATAGGGGGATACTGCTCGTCGCATAGGGGCTATAGGGGTTAATGCTCATTGTATAGGGGCTAGATCTAGGTTCACAGGGTTTACTGGGCACTTATGCTCATTGCTTAGGGGTTTCTTTACTTACTTGTAGCAATGTCAGTGAAGTTCTCCTTCATCCACTTCAATACACGGCCTGGATCGCTTCTCCGGGTCTTTTGTGCAGCCCTGTGAAGAGACGACTGCCTGATCTCACGAGAACCCCAAGATCTCACAGCAGAAGCAGCTCCGACACAGTCCACTGCTAATTGGACAGTGTTAGACTGATGTAGCTGCTTTCTTCATTGTCAGAAATGCCCTTCTGACAGTGAAGCCCTTAATTAACATACAGTGTGCCAGAATTAACGGGGCTCAGAGCTCCAAAACGAGGGGGGCTAGGGAGATAATTCAAAGTGCACCAGAGTCTGTGCAGCTGCATCTATAACATGGGGCAGAAAGCTGCACAGGCTGAGAGTGGTGAAAGGTCCTCTTTAAGTAATTTAGCAAGAAAATTATCATTGGAAAAAGTAAGGACAGTGTTATATATGTCTTAATAGGTGAAAATATATTAAATCTATGAGTTTTTGTATCCTAGTATAACCTTCACAGCTGTTGTAAAGCAAGTGTTGACAGAGCTCTAGGCACAGGGATAACAGATGATGCGAATTCTAACTTTGTCTCAAAATCTAAATGTTTAGAATAGATAAAGTGACTTAGTTCTGACCTGGCCCTTTTCAAGTATGGTCTAATATTAAATTGAATGCCCTAATATTAAAGAATTGTTCATACTAAGAATAAGTGGTACGTTACACAGCATGAATCATACTTAATTCATCTCCTTCACAATTGATATTACACTAGCAAGTTTGACAATAATAAGGCACTATAATAATATTAGCATAGAAATATATATATATAATATATACACTCACCGGCCACTTTATTAGGTACACCTGTCCAACTGCTCGTTAACACTTAATTTCTAATCAGCCAATCACATGGCGGCAACTCAGTGCATTTAGGCATGTAGACATGGTCAAGACAATCTCCTGCAGTTCAAACCGAGCATCAGTATGGGGAAGAAAGGTGATTTGAGTGCCTTTGAACGTGGCATGGTTGTTGGTGCCAGAAGGGCTGGTCTGAGTATTTCAGAAACTGCTGATCTACTGGGATTTTCACGCACAACCATCTCTAGGGTTTACAGAGAATGGTCCGAAAAAGAAAAAACATCCAGTGAGCGGCAGTTCTGTGGGCGGAAATGCGTTGTTGATGCCAGAGGTCAGAGGAGAATGGCCAGACTGGTTCGAGCTGATAGAAAGGCAACAGTGACTCAAATAGCCACCCGTTACAACCAAGGTAGCCAGAAGAGCATCTCTGAACGCACAGTACGTCGAACTTTGAGGCAGATGGGCTACAGCAGCAGAAGACCACACCGGGTGCCACTCCTTTCAGCTAAGAACAGGAAACTGAGGCTACAATTTGCACAAGCTCATCGAAATTGGACAATTGAAGATTGGAAAAACGTTGCCTGGTCTGATGAGTCTCGATTTCTGCTGCGACATTCGGATGGTAGGGTCAGAATTTGGCGTCAACAACATGAAAGCATGGATCCATCCAGCCTACCTGAGTATTGTTACTGACCATGTCCATCCCTTTATGACCACAATGTACCCAACATCTGATGGCTACTTTCAGCAGGATAATGCGCCATGTCATAAAGCTGGAATCATCTCAGACTGGTTTCTTGAACATGACAATGAGTTCACTGTACTCCAATGGCCTCCACAGTCACCAGATCTCAATCCAATAGAGCATCTTTGGGATGTGGTGGAACGGGAGACTCGCATCATGGATGTGCAGCCGACAAATCTGCGGCAACTGTGTGATGCCATCATGTCAATATGGACCAAAATCTCTGAGGAATGCTTCCAGCACCTTGTTGAATCTATGCCACGAAGAATTGAGGCAGTTCTGAAGGCAAAAGGGGGTCCAACCCGTTACTAGCATGGTGTACCTAATAAAGTGGCCGGTGAGTGTAGATTGAATGTCTTGATGAGTAATAATGCTAGAAAAACCCTTGTAATGATGTAGATGTAAAATTAGAATTTTAATATTCCGAGGGTATGTTCAGAAGGTGGAAAATGAAAAGAAATTTGAGGTGGACATCTGTCTTAAATTCATTTGAATTTTCTGACCCACCACCTTTCCACTGTGGCATCTCCTGGTTCACACTACCATTGTTAATGTCCATTGCTGTCTTCCATGATAGGGGGAGTTCACACGGAGGAAAGTGGAGCGCAATCTGGCACGTATACATGTGCCGGTAGATGACGCGCTCAAAATGCTCCCATTCATTTCAATGGGAGTTCGGAGCATATACGCCGCGTTATTTTGCGGCCGTGATTTTGCAAAATAACACGGTGTATACGATCTGAACTCCCATTGAAATGAATGGGAGCATTTTGAGCGCGTCATCTGCCGGCACGTGTATATGTGCCAGATTGCGCTCCACTTTCCTCCGTGTGAACTTACCCATAGGGTGACAGAAACAGACGCAGACTGATTCTGTATCCGTTCCCTTTGACACCAATGTAAACAACATGACGAATGCTATTTTCCGTCATGTTTGTTCACTTTTGTAACGGAAGATGAAGTCATGCATGTAGGACTTTTTTTTCTGTTACAAAAGTAAACAAACATTAGAGAAGATAGAAAGGTGTTTCATACAGCAGACTCTGCAGCTGTGACAGCTGCGGAATCTATGGCAAGATCGAGCAGTGTGATTTTGTTTGATAATAAATATTTGTTTGACAAGGTTGGTATAAAATTAAACTACCATTTTTGGTTTTTACCTATTTTAAATCTCTCCCAGTATACTGTGTTGTTATAATAGAACACTGTATAATTAAAAGGTATCTGAGTCTTCATCAGCAGTTAAAACATCTTGAGAGTCTTACTGGGCAATCTGTTCTCTTGTGTATAAGCCTTTGAATGTGTTATTATCAGTTTTTCTGCTGCTTATAGTCCCATTATAGCTGCAGCACATTTTTCATTAAATACAAAGACAGGGAGCATGTAGAATAAAGACCTTTACTAATAATAACTGGTTTCTGCACTAACAGGGATAACTGTCAAATAGCAAACAAATAGAAAAACCCAAGAGCTGCATAATAGAGATCCAGGAGAACTAGTCTGCAAAACCAAGTTATGATGTAGCTAAAAGGGTCCCAGTCACAGGAAAAGTAGAAATCTGAGAACAATAAGGAATGCTGCTTGCTGTCTATGACTAAAATGCCATCAACAATAACACAAGCACTTAGTCATAAATAAGCATACTCATTTTGAGCAGTAAGAGACTTTTGTGTAGGTTGGATCTGGAAAAGCTGTTTAGAATCCCTCCTTCTCCATTTGCTATGTGAAAAAAGCCCAGCCCTCTCCTCTTGCACTCATATACTGTGAACTCATCTTGCTTTTGGATGGTATCTATGGACAGACTATTCTTAGTAACATGGAGTAAACAACAAATTACCTACCAAGGAGACACATAGTGGACAAAACTTTAGAGAGATTTTTCAGGTAGAAAATGGCAACATTTTTAATTAAAGGGAGTCTGTCAGCAGGAAAATCAGAATCAAACTAATGACAGTGCCTTTCTTATTTTACTTTGCTGTTCCATTTTCATGAAAATCAGTGTTTTATTCTTGTGCGAATTACCTGAAAAGGGCTATAGGAGCATTTCATCTCTTGCCAGGGCTTTGCTTTCCACCTTAACGGCAAAGTGTGACAAAATAGAAGATATCACTGGCAGGTAGAGCTCTGTGACTGTTAGGAGCAGCTATCTAGAGAGTGAAGTCTCACCAGGAGAAGAAATGACCCTTAAGCCATTTTCAGTTAATACAACGTAGAACGAGGAGTACAACGAGGTTTACCAGCAATCCTAGCTCAGACATGAGTGTTTTATAAAGGCCTGCTGAGGCAACCTTATGTTCTCATAGCAACCTTAAAGAAGCAACAACAATTCCTAAGAAGAAGCTTCCCCATGGTGACACAGCAACCTTAAAGCAGCAACATACCTGGCATTGTTGCATTACTGGCAAAACACCATAAGATCAGATCACTCACTAAGCATAAGCATCAGCAACTCTACCAATTGGGTTGATGCTCATTCAATGAATGGGGTATTAAGGTGGGATATTTTCGGTCCCGTGCAGTCTGCGAATGACATTCAACCTCCCACATGATGAGTGTGCAAAGCAGCAATCAAATCAAAAGGTGGCTACTTTGAAGAACCTAGAATATAAGACATATTTTCAGTTGTTTCACACCTTTTTTGTTAAGTATATAATTCTACATGTGTTAATGCATAGTTTTGATGCCTTCAGTATGAATCTATAATTGTCATAGTCATGAAAATACAGAAAACTCTTTGAATGAGAAGGTGTGTCCAAACTTTTGGCCTGTACTGTACCTTTCCCTCAATCATACAGATGTATAATTTGCAGTGTTCAGACCAAAAGTTCAGCTCAGGTTCGGACCAGAAATGCAAATTTCTGTGAAAAGTCATGTATAACTAAAGACTTCTATAACATATCTAACAAATTTCTAGCTTTTTACCTCAAACACAGACTTAGTTATGGCAAATATTCTTTAGCTCAATGGAGACTAGCAGAAGGAAACACACAGCCTCTTTAATTCCTTCCTGACACCTGACTTAATAGAAGATTATGTTTAAGAAAGTCTTATCACAAAAAAAACACATAACATTACGTCATGTCCTGAGTAACCTTGATTATGTGATAAATTAACAATAAGTTATTTTATCGACATCCTTTTTATATCCACCTATGTGGAAATAGATGGATTTTAGTATCTCAAGGATTTTATTAACATGTTGCAATGTTGTGTAGAATTGGTTTCATGAGAAATTGGAATCCTTACATTGTATAGAAAAGCTATTAACCGGTTGACGACAGTCGGTGATGAATTTACGGCAGGCAGTCATGGTCTCTGAAGACCGGCCAATAGTAAAAAATATGGCCGGTACTTCAGAGACTCCTTGAGCAGGGTTGGGAGCGGGTGTTAGGTGTCACTGACAGATAACACCCTGCTCCATAACGTCTGTTCAGAGATCAGCTACAACCAGGCATTTTAACCCCTTGGGTGCCATGGTCAAACTTGTGCCCCCCCCCCCGGCACCCATGTAGCGAAATCGGGGCGTGTCAGTATCTGTAGTCTGAATCCTGAGGTCTGGCCAGTGACCCCAGGCTATCTGGGCCCCCAGTACCTGGTTGATCCTGCTAGGATTAGAGGATACATAGGCTGACTTCCTCTATAGACTACAAGACACAAGCAGTCTCGTGTCTAGCAGCCTAAAGTATGATATAGAATCTCCAATCAGAGTATTGCTGAATTGATCCTAAAGGGACACATGAAAAAGTTTTTAAAAAAGTGAAAAAAAAGTGTATGAAAAAAATTAATAAAGTTCTAAAGCCCCAAAATTCCCATTTTTCTATAGAAAATTAATTATATAAAAAAAAAATCTAAAAATTTATAAAAATAATGCATATTTAGTATCTCCGCATCTGTATCAACCTGTACTATAAAATAATATTTAATGTACACACTGAAAGTCAGGGAAAAAACAGAAACGACCCTCCTTACAAAATATGCTATAAAATGTGATCAAAACTGTGAGATGCATTTTATCCTTTAACCCTTTGAAATTGAATTAATTTTAGGAATAAATTAATGTATTATTGGATAAAAATGAAATGTCTAAATTTCACCTCCATACTGTTTTAATTCCTGTGAAATTCTTAAAGGGTTAACAAACTTTCTAAATGCTTTTTTGAATCATATGAGGGGTGAAGTTTTGAAAATGAGGCTATTTATAGGGGTTTCTAACATACAGGCCTTTATAATCCTCTTCAGAAATGAAGTGGTCCCTAAAAAATGAGTTTGGGAAATTTTCTTGTAAATCTGGAAAATCGCTGTTATACTTCAAAGCCTTCTAACATCCAAAATAAATTAAAGGACAATTAAAACATGATGCCAATATAAAGAAGAGATATGGGAGATAATATTTATTACTGTATTTGGGTGGTATGACTATCTGCCTGAAAAGCAGAACATTTCACAGTTTGAAAATTGTGAGTTTTTTTTCCAAATCTCCATCAAATTTCCAGATTTTTTTTAATAAATAAATACAAAAATTTTGATCAATGTTTACCACTAACATGAAGTACAATTTGTCATGAAAAAACAGTCTCAAAATCACTTGTGTAAGTTATTTCCATATAAAGTGACATATGTCCGTTTTGAAAAAATGAGGCCTGGTCCATAAGGCACTTTTAGATCTGGTCCTTAACTGGTTAAACATATAGATATTTTGACATGTCTAGAAAAAACAGGCAACAGAGAAAATATATTTTTGTAAACCAGTTTTGTATGAGTTAAGGTAAAGTTTTTTTTCTAGTTTTATTTTAATTTGCTTTGCATAATTATATCTAATATTTCTGCAAAACATCTGTCCAAATGAATTATTATTATATCTATGGATGCTCTTTCAACAGGAGACAAGAATTCTGCTTGGTTGAATATTCCTTTGGAGAGCTCAAGGCCACATCAGCCAGGTGTTCTGCTAGCACACATATAGTCTTACTCTGTTTTGACTTCTGCCACTAATTTATAGCATATTTGTGCTGCAATGGTTATAAAATTAGAGATACAATTGTAGTAAGATGCTTATCTTAACTGATTGCGTGGGATCCATATACCATATCATATACCTTCATATATCATATATCATATCTTTTAGTATATTCAATAGTTCAGCTCTTGTGTGAGTGCACCTCTGGTGCACAAGAATAATTCTCATACCTTTTTCTGGTGACAATTAACAAGCATCATTGGTGTATGAACTTCAATCAAACTGGTGAGGGGTAATCTCAACAAATATTTAGGACCCCAGTGCCTCTTACCTCCTGACTCAAGGATGTCACTATATGCACAAGCTATACCAATGGTTAGATAAAGCAATGAGACTTTATGTTAAAGAAGTCATCGTACACTTACAATGGATGCACGGGTGAGGTTTTTACCTGACATTTAACTTAATATGCATCTTTACCTTTACTGACTTTGAAAAGCAGCTGCAAAGTACAAGAATTGCACAAAAAGTAGCTCATGGCT
This sequence comes from Leptodactylus fuscus, assembly GCF_031893055.1. Taxonomy (NCBI): domain Eukaryota; kingdom Metazoa; phylum Chordata; class Amphibia; order Anura; family Leptodactylidae; genus Leptodactylus; species Leptodactylus fuscus. The sequence goes on from NC_134265.1 coordinate 246,258,541, forward strand.
CAGTGGTTAGCCCTGTTGCCTTTCAAAGCTGGAGTCCTAGATTCAAATATGACCAAAGACAACATCTGTGCCACCATATGTTCCAGTGGCAATGAAAAAAGGACCGTGAATTGACATTATTCATCATTACCTCATCCATTTAATTATGTGAACAATTAATCATTAAAAATGTTTGCAAATATAAATAAGAATACATTTTGCAGTGTTTTAAAGATTTTCTCTACCCATCTTAGTGGTATCAATCTTTTGTCTTCACCGACTTCATGTCCTTGTTGCATCAAAATGTCATGGATCTGCAATACACTTGCCCATTCACTTGTGCCACAAATGCGGACAGAAATAGGACCTGCTCCATATTTTGCAGATGCTTTCAATAGCTTGAACATTGATCAGTAGGAACATGTGTACGGGACTACAAACATGAAGGGGTCTGTTTAATATCTATAATTGTGGATCTATAATTGTGGACAATATACTAATGATGACTAAAGTCATGTGCATGAAGCCTTAAGCCTGGTTTACATTTGCATTGGCAATCTGTTTGTGGAGTCCGCATAGGGACCTCCTCGAATAGACCACCGAACGCATTGGCAAACCATGTACAGTGAAAGCAAATGGACTCCATAGAATATAATGGGGTCCGTGTGCTTTCCGCATGTTCTCTGCACAGAACATGTGGACAGAAAAGTAGTTCACAATCTACCTTCCTGTCCACATGACTCATGCAGAGACTGTGCGGAAACGCTATTACAGTCTATGGGGTCCGTGTGCTTTCACTGTACACCGCTTGCCAATGTGTTGAGTAATTCATTTGGGGAGGGTCCCCATGTGGACGGGACTCCCCTGAACGGATTACCGACAAGGATGTAAACAAGACCTTAGGCACCATTTTAGTGTTACAGAGTTACCAAGACATAAGAAACAGTCACCAAAACCCCATTTGGAGACTAAATCAGTCAATGAATAATCTGATCATTCTGACCATTTTGACACAGCTGCTTAATAACATTTTAATTTTTGCAAATAGTATATAGTATTACTGCAAGATGTTTACATTTTATAAAGCAAAAGCATTCCACAATTTGTTATGATAGTTCTCTTGAGTATGGCAATTACCTACTTCAGAGGTATAGCTTCTGGGGGTGTCAAAGGAGCAATAATAAGATAAGATAAGATAAGATATTCCTTTAATAGTCCCACAATGGGGAAATTTCAGTGATACAGTTTCATAGATGGTACAGTAGTATATAACAAGAGAGAAAACACATAGAAGCTCATGGCAGATAGAGAAATCCTAGGAATCCTAGCAACTAAAAAAGAAAGAAACACAGACACACTGCAGGATCATTTAGTTCTCTGTGCAAATTGGTGTTAATAATAATAATTATAATAATAATAATAATACAGCCGACTTGGTTGTAGGACACGAGGAGGGGGGTCACAGCATGTGGATATAACAAGCAGAAATTTTTACAGAGGTGGGGGACATAGTCAGCTATTATGATAACATGTGGCAGTTCCTTTGGTAGGTGGTGAGATCTCCTGCTCACAGCTGATAGTTCGGTATCTTGCATCAGCACTATTGTCCTTTTAACCACAAAAAATGCCCCAAATGTCCTTCATCACAAGCCCTCCTCCTCCTCCTTACCACAGTGTTCTACTGCCCCAAGGAAGTCAGAGACTATCCAGGTATACATGGTGCTGCTCTCTTGCCAAGCTTCCATAACTCCTGGGGTAGGTGGGTGATGGTAGGTTCCCAGGTTGTAACAGTGTCCCACGTGTCCACAGTAATAGAAAGAAATACCAGTCAGCTGTAGCATCTTCACACATCAGCAATTGACGCCAGAAATCATCTCCTTGAATGAAGAAGTCCGCATTTCCATGTAGGTTTCTCTTCCATGCCGCATGTTGAGCCATGCTGTCCTAGCTGGGGGGATGGTAACAGGCACATGTGGAAACCAGCTGAACCAGGTCTTGAGTCCATGCTTTACAATGGAAACAAAAGGAACAAAAAACTCCACAGGGTCTTCCATTCGATTTATAGTTGCTAAATTCATAGTGCTAGATTGCTTGGTTACCGGATTCTTGAAGATATAGAGAAAAAGAGTGAAAAGGAAAGAAAAAGTTTGCTCCCAGCTTGGAGCACTGCATCAAAGGCAGCCAGCCTCTCAGGGGGCGGCGCCTAAAAAGGATCCCCTGACTTTGTGGGGCCCACCCTCAGCCACCGCAAACAGCAACAGCCCCTACAACTGTATCAACATCTGTAAGGCACCAAAACAGTTAAAATATATGGCAGAACAGGAAGCAGTTGGTTTGAAGCTTATTAAGCACTACAACCACAAGCATGATGTCTGCTTCCTTTTACAAGTGGGCACATGGATGTCATAGCATGGCACCTCCTACACTATGAGGCAGACATCTTGTCTGGAGACTTGAAGTGTTTTCAGTTAATAACTCAGAGCAAGAAGTAAGAAGATGTAGTTATGGTGGCTCCACACATCAAGGGATCGAAGGCAGGTGAGTATACCTGATATTATCTTTTGTTACACTCTTTGGGGGACATTATAAGTCGCACATAATAAATGGCATATAATAAGTAGGATATCATATTAAATGTGGCGTCAAATAAATGAAATATTATAAGTGGCATAGCATATTATAAGTGGCATATTATAAGTGGCTAGAGATGAGCGAACACTAAAATGTCCGAAGTTCGAAATCCGATTCGAACAGCCGCACACTGTTCGACTGTTTGAACGGATTTTGAACCCCATTATAGTCTATGGGGGCAAAAATGCTTGTTTCAGGGGTAGGCAAAATTCAATAAAATCATACTTACCAAGTCCACGAGTGACGGTCGGGCTGGATTCTGCTTGAAGTCTTCTCCCGGCGCAGGATCCCCGCGTCTTCTTCGGATGGAATTCACTCTGCCTAGGCATCCGGCCTAGGTAGAGCCGACTGTGCATGCGCGTGTATGCGTGTGCATGCCCGCGCGTGCGCAGTCGGCTCTGCCTAGGCCGGATACCTAGCCAGAGTGAATTCCACCCGGAAGAAGACGCTGGGACGCAGCACAGAGAAGACTTCGGAAAGGTAGGAGAAGAACCAGTGTTGATGGGCAGAATGTATAGCATTCTGCCCATCAACGCTGGTTCTGCATTGAACCTTAAACTTCAAACAGCTAGTAGTGTTCGATCGAGTACGAGTATTTCGAATACCGTAGTATTTGATCGAACACCTACTCGATCGAACACTACTCGCTCATCTCTATAAATGACATATTATAAGTGGCATATCATATTATGCATCAAGGGATCAGAACCAGGTGAGCACAACTGTTATTTTTTGTTGCACACTTTGGGAGACATTATAATCAGCATTTTATATTTTAAGTGACAATATAGGTGGTAAAAAGTGGCATCCTTTATATAAAGGGGGCAATATTTATGTCAGAGGACATAATATAAGGGCAATATTAATTACGCTGGTGCTTGGACTTTGATAAGGAGTTGTGTAGCTCATTTTTATTGATGATCAATCCTTACGTACACTTTAAGGATTCTACAGCAGCGATTTGTTCTAAATCTTCAAGTTTATGAACCATCATACAAAGGAAAAGCTTTTATTCTTTCAAAAACAATTCCGATACTAAAATATAGTGCATTGATTTGTTTTATACCACATGGTATTATTTCTGTTTGCAAGCTTAGATCATAGTACAATAGTTGCAATTTATACATTCTGGAAGCTATTGTCAGTTTTGTGGTATAAATTTATTGAGGCACTAAAAGAGCTTCTTGTTACTTCCTCTGATCCCTTGAAAATTAATTGGTATTTTTAACAGCAAGTTTCCATAATTGTAATAATGTTTCTTTTCTGTGGTCTGCCTTTATGACCAGAGCTATAATGTTATTTAAGATCCAGAGTTTAAAAAATAGCTTCTTGAAGATGACATTTAAGTTCAGGTTTAAGGAGAGACATTAATATGTAAGCTCAAGAGAACAATAAAACAATAGCTTAAAATGCTATGCTAACTTTTACCATCACTTCCTTTTAGCCCCGATCGTTTCCACATTCACAAAGATTTGTTTTTTTGTGGCAATTGTTTGGCCATTTAATTGTTAATGATTTAAAGATAAACAGTAGGGCATTAATACTTCAAGCTAATGATTTTTTCTTAACTAATGAATGTGGATGAAATGCCAAATGAGGTAGAAAGTATTAGTTTGCTTTTAATTTGTTAGCGTTCCATGTTCTCATTAGCTAGTTTTTATGAACCTTAAATCCAATGGCTTATATATATTTGTAGCCCGGGGTGGGATTTATTTTTAAAATATCAAATTCCAAAGCCAAACATTCTAAAGGATCATTATTAGAGGTGAGCGAACAGTAAAATGTTCGAGGTTCGATATTCGTTTTGAGTAGCCACTCAATATTCGACTACTCGAATCGAATATCGAACACTATTATAGTCTATGGGGGAAAATGCGCGTTTCAGGGGTAGGCAATGTTCGATCAAATTACACTTACCAAGTCCACGAGTGAGGGTCGAGCTGGATCCTCCGAGCTGTCTGCTCCTTGCAGCGTCCCCGCGGCATCTTCCGGCTCTGAATTCACTCTCCCAGGCACCAGGCCTGGGCAGAGCCGACTGCGCATGCCCGCACTACAAGCGGACATGCGCAATCGACTCTGCCCAGGCCCGATGCCTGGCAGAGTGAATGAAGAGCCGGAAGACGCCGCGGGGAAGCTGCACGGAGAAGACTTCTAAAGGTAGGAGAAGAACCAGCGTTAATTGGCCGACTGTATAGCATTCGGCCAATCAATGCTGGTTCTGCATCAAACTTTTACATTCGAATAGCGAGTGGTACTCGATCGAGTACGAGTATTTCGAATACCGTAATATTCGATCGAATACCTACTCGATCGACTACTACTCGCTCATCTCTAATCATTATCTAAAAAAGGTGTCACGCTAACGGAGATGTAATTATTACACCGCTGTCCAAATCTGCATATGCTAATTAGGCAACTTTTAAATGTTGAGTTAATGTAATATTTTGGAAGATGATTGTGCTTCTAACACATGAAACAGCAAGCCATTGTGGTTTCTATTCATAATGCAAAGTGCTGTGCAAAAGTATTAGGTATATGTGGAAAATGCTGCAAAATAAGGGTGCATTCACACTACGGAATGCCAGCGTGTATCAGAGCCGTACATGCCGGCGTTACAGCAGGGCTGCCGGACACTTCCCATTCATTTCTATGGGAGCCGGCATGCGAGCGCTCCCCATAGAAATGAATGGACTGCTTTTTTCCATTCATTTCTATGGGGAGCGCTCGCATGCCGGCTCCCATAGAAATGAATAGGAAGTGTCCGGCAGCCCTACTGTAACGCCGGCGTGTACGGCTCTGATACACGCTGGCGTTCCGTAGTGTGAATGCACCCTTAGACTGCTTTATGTGCAAAATGAAATGTAAAGATTTAGAGTCCTTAGTAGTTGATACCTTTTTAATGGCTAACAAAAAATGATGACACTGGCTAATACGGTACAAAGATATATTTTTCTTATATGCTAAATAGCAATGTTAATAGCCTTATTAAATTAAGTTAATGAACAAAAAAGAAAAAGAAATCAAATAACACCACCTTTTAACTTTAAAACAGCATCAACTCCTCTATGTACACTCGCACACAGTATTGAAAGAACTCAGCAGTAGAGATGAGCGAGTAGTATTCGATCGAATACGACTATTCGATCGAATACTCGTATCGGTCGAATACCACGCAGGAAAAATCCATTGAATTCAATGCAAAAACCTCCTCGTGCTCCTCATCCTGCTACTTCCGTAACTTGGAGGATCCAAGATGTCGAACTTTGGTTTCCATGGAAACCGGAACAACATTCCCATTTTTTTCCATAGACTATAATAGGATTCGATATTTGAATGAATACTACTCGCTCATCTCTACTCAGCAGTGAAGATGTTCTAAACATCTTGAGGAACTAAACCACAGATGTTCTCTGAATGTTGGTTTGTTCAAATGTTTCTGTTTTTATCAAATTGATGATGTTAAGATCAAGATTCAGTGGGCCCATTTCATGACTTCCAATAGTCCTTTTACAAAGGGAGGTCATGACAAATATTGATTTGATTTAGATTTTGGTAATTGATGTAAATAAACTGCTATAAACTGCAAACTTCTATTTGTAAACACATTTGCTACATTTTTTCCACGTTCCACATCTGTTTAAAGCTTTTGCATAGCACAGTATATTTTGACTGCACATAATATACAGCTAACACCCTGCTCCATAACCCCTAGACAGAGCTCAAACATGACTGCGGCATCCAAGGGGTTCTGCCATGCTACATGTTCCCCCAAAGAGAGATCGGGGGTGCCAATAGGACAGTGGCTTAGGGTACGGGGCTCATGGCCAGATGGAAATGGCTGGGGCCCCGGACCACCATGAAAGCAGTCAGGGAAAGTCTGGTTCCCCGAACGCTATACATACTGCTAATGGAGAGGAGCCTGGCAATTGCCGGGACCCTTTTTTTTAGATGCCAGGCCAGGGGAGGTGATTAAAATAAAAAAAAACTACTGATACTCGCTTGCTATCATTGTGCCCCACGTAACTGCTGAAGCCCAATTACAGATGTCTAGGGAGCAGGACCTCAGTCGCAAAGAAAAAGAGGAGCAAGGAGGAAGCTGCAGACTGACGGATACCCAGAAGAGGTGAGGTAAGTTAAGTATAAGTGTTTATTTTTAATGACTTCCCCTGGGCTTCTGATTGTTATACTGGGGGGGGGGGGGGGGAGTCTTGACAGCATACTACTTTTTTTTTTTTTTTTTTTTTTTCATTTTTTGTCCCCATAGGAGATGGAAACAGTGATGGTGGATAAACATCCCCAATCCAGTTGCAAATAAATTCAAGCTGTCCTGCAGGCTCAAGGTGCCTCAATATCAGCGTGAACTAACCATCAACATTTTAATTAAATTAAATGCTATGGCAGCAGACCCAGGAAGACCCCACTTCTGACACAGAGACATAGAAAAGCTATTATACAGTTTTCCAAAATGTACGTGAGTAATCCAAAATCCTTCTGAGAAAACATCTTCTTGGGTAAATGAGAACAAGATAGAGCTATTTGATAAAGCACATCATTCTATGGTTTACCAAAAACTTAGGTGAGGCCAACAAAAAAAAGAACACAATAAGTTGCTTTGCCGCCTCTGGCACTGAGTGTCTTAACTGAGTGCAAGGCATCATGAAATCGGAAGATTACCAAAGGATATTGGGTTGCAATTTAAGGCCCAGTGTAAGAAAGCTTGGTTTCTGTCCTAGGTCATGGGTCTTTACGCAGGACAATGACCCCAAACATACTTCAAAAAGCACCCTGAAATGAATGGAAACAAAGTGCTGGAAAGTTTTGAAGTGCCCACAATGAGTCCAAATCTAAACACCTATGGAAAGATCTTAAAATTGCTATTGGAAGAAGGCACCCTTCAAATATAAGAGACCTGGTATAGTTTGCAAAATAAGAGGAGTCAAAATTTCAGTTGAGAGGTGTAAGAATCTTGTTTATGATCATTGAAAGTGATTGGATTTCAGTTATTTTTTTTCCAAAGGGTGTGCAATTAAATATTAAGTTGAGGCTGCCAGTAATTTTGTCCAGCCCATTTTTGGAGTTTTGAAATTATATAATTGTTGGCATTTTTTGTGTTGTTCCAATAAATACAAAGGGAATAAACATGTGTATAAGAAAATGTGTAATTGCAGTAACTTTCTGGAAGAAATACTTTATTTTCTGGAAAAATGCCTGGGGTGCCAACACTTCTGGCCATGACTGTACATTTACTAAGTAAAGTTTATGTGGTCATCAAAACAGTTGAAACTATCAAAAAGTTTATATATATATATATATATATATATATATATATATATATATATATTACATAACAATACTATACAATGATTTATACACAAATAACAATATATTATTTATTGATTAACTTTAGTAATGTTTTAGACTGTATTCAAGAATACACTTTTGTGTTGGGTTCTGTTGGCATCTCATCAAACACAACAAGCACCAATTTTCAATTCTTCAATTCAATCAATCCTTGCCATTGAAATGACAAGCACATCAATAGAATTCTGGCAAACCACATTAGAAGTCAGTCAATAGCACTACTTGGATCTGTCAGATCCTATTTAGAACAGCAGATCTGGCCCATAGTGCCATGACTTCCATTATGAATAGAACCTATTCCACAGATAGTCTAAGAAGGCAACAGCATTTTTTTTTCTTTTTTTTTTTTTTGCTTTTATAGTAGAAAAGTTGTGTAGAAAGTAATTTTCAATACAATTTTACTTTTGGCTGGACTTGTCCATCATGTATGTCACAAAATAGCTTTAATAGACATTACAGTTTTTTGATATTGTATCACAAAATGATTTTATTTGTTTACGTGTGGTTACTTAGTGTTTGTTAATAGCAGCCTTTTTAAGGATTATTGTTAGCATGTCGCAATATTGTATTTTATTGGAATGGTTTCATGAGAATCCTTAACTAAATCTGAGCTAAATACAGTTTAAAGACATATGTGGGTCATTTATCTCATTTAGACTTTCAACTAAAGATTTTTTTTTTTAATTATTGTTTTGGGTCATCAATTAGGATGGTTTTGACATCTGTACTCAATGCTATTTAGTTTTATACTGAGCTAGATGATCCAACTAGATGAACTGGTTTTAAGATGAAAATTACATCAGACGAAAGGAATCAATGTAATGGTCATTAGAGCAGATATTAAGCAGCCATAAACAGAGATTTGTGTCTAGTGTGATTGTTCTGATATTTCATCATTTGATGCAGAAATTAATTGCATTGAAGCTTGGTTTATGTCCCCCTCCCCCTCCTCTCCCTCTCCCCCTCCTCCCCCTCCTCCCCCTCCTCTCCCTCCTCTCCCTACTCCACCCCAGAGTCCTGGATGAACCCTGCTCAAGGTTTGAGAAAAATACATTACAGATGACCCCAAGCAGGATATGTCCAGGGAGACTGTAGAGATAGTAGTCACAGATGTAGCACCTACTCTCAACTCTCCCTTTGAAGGGATTCTACCATTAAAATAACATTTTTTCTCGTTCACACGTAGGAATAGCCATAAGAAAGGCTATTCTTCTCCTACCTTTAGATTTCTTCTCTTCACTGCCTTCCAGTAGAAATCCCGGTTTTCATCTGTATGCAAATTAGTTCTCTCATACTACTTGGGGGTGGTTTCCAGTGCTCAAACAGCACTTTGTGGGTGTCAGCAATGCTGCAAGAGAAATCTCCAGCGCCGCCTCCATCTTCTTCAGGAATGGCCTCTCTGCGCGTCTTCTTCTGGATCTGGGTTCAAACTTCTAGGCTTCGGGCAGAGCCAACTGTGCACGCTCACAGGGCACAAGAAAATGGCCGCTTACTTACTGTGTAAGCAGCCATTATTCTTGTGGCCGCGGTCTCGCCCCCAGTGCTGCGAGAGAACAAATTTGCATACAGACGAAAACCGTGATTTCTACCAAATGGCGGTGCAGAGAAGACATCTAAAGGTAGGAGAAAAATAGCCTTTCTTAAGACTATTCCTACGTGGGAAAGAGAAAAAAATGTGATTTTAATGGTAGAATCCCTTTAACCAGTGTGCAGAATAACACATGACATTCTGCAGGGAGAGGAGAAAATTATTTATTATTCTCCTATTCTCTCTATAGATAACCCCAGTGGAAAGCGTACTATGGATTTTTGTTCAGGATATCCCTCCCACATTATCAATCAAAAAGCATACTTGCTATTTAACCACTTATATACTGTGTCGTTTTACAGAAAAATGACCACATCTTAAACAACCCCTAAAATGAGATTGATACATTATTTATAGAGATGAGCGAATAGTGAAATATTCGAGATATGACATTTGTTTCAATATTCGACTACTTGATCGAATATTGAATCCTATTATAGTCTATGGGAAAAAAATGCTCTTTTCAGGGGAACCACTATTCGACTAAAGGAGAGTCACCAAGTCCACGAGTAGCAGGAGGACAGTGTTTAGGAGGAGCGAAGTGCAGTTGAGTGGTGTTGAGGAGGAGCGCTGTGCAGTTAAAGAGCATGGACCCTATAGACTATCCGTGTGCTTGCAGCGCTCTGCCCGTACAAATGAGTTGTACGGGCAATGCGCGGCAAGCACACGGACTCCATTATAGTCTATGGGCTCTGTGTGCTTTAACTGCACAGCGCTTGCAGTTGTGCTAATATTCCATTCGGGGGGTCCTCCTGCGGACTCCGGACGGGAAGCAAGTGCTAATGTGAACCGGCCCTAAAAGCAAAGTGGAAGGAGTAGGACACGGCACAGGGAGAATGATAGGCCCGCAGGATAGTATTGCAGCATCCCTCCTGCAGAACCAGCGTTGATTGACTGAATCCTATACGAGGCGGAGTCTAATATTGGACCACAATGTAGACTGCTTTAATGTTAAATATGCAGTCTACATTGTGGTCCAATCTTAGACTCTGCTTCGTCAAAGACGAGCTTCCTGCAGAACCAGCGTTGATTGGCTGAATGCTATACACTGTATAGGATTCAGCCAATCAACGCTGGTTCTGCAGGAGGGATGCTTCAATACTATCCTGCAGGTCTATCATTCTCCCCGCGCCGTGTCTTACTCCTTCCACTTTTTCTTTTAGGGCCAGTTCACATTAGCGCTTGCCTCCCGTCTGGAAGGAGTCCGCAGGAGGACCCCCCTGAACGAAAAATAAGAGAAACTGCAAGCACTGGACAGTTAAGCACACGGACCCCATAGCATATAATGGGCTCCGTGTGCTTGGGAGGCAAGTGCTAATGTGAACCGGCCCTTACTCGTCCTGCAGAACCAATGCTATACACTGTATAGCATTTAGCCAATCAACGCTGGTTCTGTAGCAGGCTCGTCTTTGCTAGTCGGGAGAGCTGGCAGCTTGCGGTTATGCGGGAGCTGACTTTTTCTCATAGGAATACATTGACCAGTGTTGATTGGCCAAATGCTATACAGTGTACAGCATTCGGCCAATCAACGTTGGTTCTGCTGGAGGCTCGTCTGTGGCGAGGCGGAGTCTAAGATTGGACCACAATGAAGACTGCTGTGTAGCGAGTAGTATTCGATCGAGTCCGAGTATTTTGAATAGTATTTTGAATATTCAATCGAATACCTACCCGATCGAATACTACTTGCTCATCTCTAATTATTTATTCTACATGATAAATGCCCTAGACCTTAAAATTCAAAAGTCAGAATTGATTTTTCTGTTCATCTCACCTCTCAAAATCAAAAAGTAATAAAAACTGATCAAAAAGTCATATGTACCGACACCTCGGATTGAGGACTTGTACTCAGAAAATTTCCATCCGCTTTTATGCACCCTGAAGAAAGACCTAGACTCCTTCCAATCCCTCCCCCTCTCCTGGTTCGGGAGGAAAAAACCAATCCAAATGTATTTGGTTCCTAAGATGTTTTACAAGTTGAATATGCTTCCTATCTTCTTACCCAAAGAATAGAGATGAGCAAGTAGTGTTCGATCGAGTAGGTGTTCGATCGAATACTACGGTATTCGAAATACTCGTACTCGATCGAACCCTACTAGCTGTTTGAAGTTTAAGGTTCGATGCAGAATCAGCGTTGATGGGCAGAATGCTATACATTCTGCCCATCAATGCTAGTTCTTCTCTTACCTTTCCAAAGTCTTCTCCCGGCGCAGGATCCCCGCGTCTTCTTCCGGGTGGAATTCACTCTGCCTAGGCATCCGGCCTAGGCAGAGCCGACTGCGCATGCACAGGCATGCATGCGCATACACGCGCATGCGCAGTCGGCTCTGCTCAGGCGTCGGGCCTGGGCAGAGCCGCACGCGCATGCGCAGTTGGCTCTGCCTAGGCCGGATGCCTAGGCAGAGTTAATTCCACCCGGAAGAGGACGCGGGGACCCTGCGCCGGGAGAAGACTTCAAGCAGAATCCAGCCCGATTGTAACTCATGTATAAAGAGCAATGGAACCGCACACTATAAAATATGGAGTTTGGGTGCTAGCAGACAAAGAGTCCTGCGACTCACGTACAATGTAGATTAATGCTGCTGCACACCGTATGCATGTGAAAAGTGAAAATTTATTGGTACATATACGCCATGAATTAGGTAAATTGGTTTGTAAAGCATAAAGAAAGTACTAGATCATTTCAATGAACATAACGTTTCGGTCATATTAGACCTTCTTCAGATAAGATCTAGGAGATGGCAGAGTTTGCAGCGGGATCATGGCCATGATCCCGCTGCAAACTCTGCCATCTCCTAGATCTTATCTGAAGAAGGTCTAATATGACCGAAACGTTATGTTCATTGAAATGATCTAGTACTTTCTTTATGCTTTACAAACCAATTTACCTAATTCATGGCGTATATGTACCAATAAATTTTCACTTTTCACATGCATACGGTGTGCAGCAGCATTAATCTACATCGATTGTAACTCATGGACTTGGTAAGTATGATTTTATCGGATGTTGCCTACCCCTGAAACGAGCATTTCCCCCCATAAACTATAATGGGGTTCAAAATCCGTTTGAACAGTCGAACAGTGTGCGACTATTCGAATCGGATTTCGCACCTCGGACACTTTAGTGTTCGCTCATCTCTACCAAAGAATTCTTTACATCTATTCGTAGGCTTTTCACGAACTTCATCTGGTGACACAAACCCCCCAGAATAGCATGGTCACTCTTGATCAAGCACAAGGATCAAGGTGACATAGGTCTTCCGAACGTAAGAGCATACTACCAAGCAAACCAGCTGTGCTGGTGGGCACGCATACTTTTCCCGCTCAGAGTGAACACCTTTTCTCCCACTCCAGCGCTTCTCTGAGATCTATGGATGCCCTGTGACTCCAAGAGATCGTCAGAAGCCTGCACACCGCTGTTACGAGGCGTGTGGGAAACCTGGAAACTGTTAGGCCCGACACTTGCACCCACCCCGTCACCACTAATGCCTGTTGGTCTCATGCCAGCCTGTCTCGGGGATGGCCAAAGGCAATACAACTCACTCTGGACGGCCTTGAATTCACTTCGCTTGAGGGATGTTTGGGATGAAAATACCAAGCAGCTGTCACTAGACCTGACAAAGCTCAGATCCATTCCTTCCTTATCGTTTATTCACAGAAACCACCTTCACCATTTTCAAACCAAATTTAATAAGATGCACACTCTTAGAACTGGTCTGCCACCATTTGAGAAGCTTTTGATGTCGCAAACGAGACTGTTACGCAAGATTTCGACTATACCCCACTGTTTTATTTCCCCACAGATGGAATACAGGCCTTCCTATGTTACCAGCTGGGAGAAAGACCTTGGCATCTCTCTTACACAAGACAAAGTAGCTTTGACTCTAAAATATTCGCAGGGCTTCTCAAGATGCACTAGGCTGAGAGATAACTATTACAAGATCCTCTCTAGGTGGTACAGGACCCCGGAATGGCTTGCTCGGAGAGGTCTCCGAAATGACAATGTATGCTGGAGGTGGCAGGCACAGGCTGGTTCCTATTTGCACGTTTGGTGGATGTGCCGATTATTGAAACTTTCTGGAAGCGAGTGGCAGACAAAATAAGACAAGGCGTGAATCCCTACTTTGACTTAACACTGGAATCGCTCTTCTTATCATTACCAAATGAGAAGTACTCCCTGGCTATAGATGTCTTAATCACACACATGCTGGCAGCAGCCAAATCCCTGATCCCACATCACTGGCTACAGTCCACTGCTCCCCCTTTAGAACTGTGGGAAATTTGCGTACAAGACATTGCTAGATTTGAGGAACTGCTTAGTTGGACTGCATGTACTCATGATAAATTTTTTACTATCTGGAGGCCATGGTTATCATATCGCTCTGCAGGTTTGTAATCTCTTGAATATTTGTCCCCATGATGAATCTTCGACCGAGCATAGACACACACCTACTTTGCCTCTTCAACCCTCTTCTTTCTACCCCCTTTTCTCCCCTTCTCATTTCCCTCTTCTCTCCTTCTGCACTACTTGACAGCTTTATGCCCATCGGATATGCTCTAGTTTATCACTGTTATTTTGCTGTCTGTAAGATTTCTTGACCTGGCTATTGTACCCTGGATGTTATAATTGTAGTCCAGTCTCCTTCCCTTGTATTCTTGTAAAAAACCCAATAAACTTTCTGAATTAAAAAAAAAAAAAAAAAAAGTCATATGTACCCATTTCCTGGATAGGCAGGAGAAATCTCTTACAAACTTACGTAGTACCCAGGATTATGTATGTGCTTCAGATGTTGCCCATTTCTCTCCCAAAGGCATTTATTTAGTGTCTTCACGGTCTGTTTACCTCCTTCCTCTGTAAGCACAAAACCCCTCATTTGGAATATCTACTTTTAACAAGAGGGAACCTGAAGGGTGGACTAGTTCTGATGGATATCCAAATATATTATAAAACAACTAATTTATCTAGTTGGATGTTTTATGTCCGACTCATGAGATGTTTGTTAGTATCTGTCCCAGCAGAAGCTTAATATGGTGCAAACCTCAGGTGATATTTGTGACTGTCCAACCTAAAGGTGGTTAGGGGATCTGACATCAACATTCTTCTATGTCAAACATGACACTTATTTAGAGATACCATGTCAATTATCTCACTCATTCTACTGGCGTGCACCTACTCTTCGCTAGAAAGTTTTTTGAAGGAGACCTATAGTCCATATTATGATATCTTACATTGAGGGACTTTGTCACTCAGGATACATGGATAACAATTTTCCAACAGCAACATCTGGTCCAAACAGTACATATTAACTTCCTTTATTATGCTAATTTTCACAGACTTGTAATAGAGATGCTCAAGCTAAGTCACTTATTCCGCTCTTTTGGTTACAAATAATTCCTCCTATACTGCATCTCTGGAAAGAAAAAGCTCATCAAATAGCAAGGTATGAAGAATTGATCAGCTGGAGAGAGAAACGACATGAGCATTACTCGAGGGTGTGGTCTCCCTGGTGACATTACTGTGATTGAGTTTGAAATATAGAACACACCCCTCTCCCCCATCCCCTTATGTCTCTCCTTTTCTCTTCTTCTTCCCTTTCTTTTTTATACACACCATTCTTTGCATCTTTTTTCTTTACCTTCTATAGGTCTCACTGATATATGCCTTATTTACGACCTATGGAATTTGCTTTTTGAGCTCTTAGGACATGGACAAATCTGGGTTCAATATATAAGCTGTGTGCAGCTGATATTTATGTCAAGGTGTGGATCACTCTGTTTCTCTCCATGTCAGCTTAGAACAATGTTGTCCTGGCGAATGGATGCTGGAATGAAGAACATGTTATTTTGTCTCATTTCAAGTTTTAGTTGTAACTTTTGTTTGTTTACTTGTTTCTTTGTACTTTTACTTACACACTTTGATCTTATCATTCTGTAAACTATAAATTACTTGCATTTTTTTAAAAAAACAAAATGAATTCAGAATTTAAAAAAAAGTCATTTGTTACAATATCGGTATATACTGCTGCAATCCAGTGGCCAGATGGAATAAGCCAGGAGCAGAATGGTATTTAAAAGTAGAAGTCTGCTGTGCAACTTGAAGTGTAGATCACAAGAGTAATATAGCAAGAAGTAGAAACAGTCTGGGAAAGACAGTTCTGAGGAGCAGGAGACTGGAACAAGTCACACTACTCAAGCAAAGACAGAACTGCCTCTTGCGTATAAATAGGCCCAAACAGAAAACAAGATGGCTTCACATTGGTACAGATTGGTCATCTGTTGTTAAAAGTAATTCCTAGGATGAACACACAAGCCTCCAGTGGTGAGAAGTAGAAGTGCAACACAATAGTTCAGGGTGAGAGAAACAGCGGCCACTGGTGATTAACAAATATACCAAGATTCTGACACCATGAAATATAAGGTCTCATAAAGGTATATTGAAATTAAATATAAAAAGTTGTGAAAGTGGAACTGCAAACAAGAGGGTAACAAACCAATATTTGTTACCACTTATAGTAGGCCGTATAGTACCATTTGTGGCCTTATTTCTAAATATTTACCAATGCATTTTGAGGATGACATTTTGTCATGAGACCATGTTGTGTTTAGAAAAGCTGCTTAACTTGTAATACACATAATTGGACGTGTCTGGGTAAGATGACAGGCATAGATCTCTGTTCAGGTGACCTGGCTACTTATTTCCTTGACAAAAATCATAACATCCGAAAGGAAATAATTCCCAATCCCCAGGTGGCATTGATCCAATGACCTTCCACCCTTCATCCTATTCATTCTCATCTTTTGAACCAGTTATAGAATCAAAAGTCTTCTTTTTGCCCTACTACCTGCGGTAGTGACCCTTTCCCTTCACACCTTCTCCAGTCTTTGTCACCTGCTGTCACTACTTACCTTACTAAAATATTTAACTCTCTTCTTTATCTCTCTTCATCTCTTCTGGAACTTTTCTCTCCCCTTTCAAACAGGCTGTCATAACCCCAGTACTAGAAAAATCCTTCCTTAACCCATACTGTCCTGCTAGCGACCTGTCTCTAACCACCTCCTAATCTCCAAAATATTGGAACGCTTGGATCTACTGTATACAGTATACACTATTGTATAAAATATTGTCAATTTCAACAATTGTCCCATAAACTTAATACATTATTCTGCCTCCCTTAGCAACAGCGATTGTGCACACATCTTTCAACATTCTAAACCTATTTTAGTTTAGAAATACAGTGGTACTAAATTCAGCAACTAAAACAGGAATTAATTGCATTTCACATGTCCAATCTTTAAACCTTTATTTGTTATTATACTTTTAAAAATCAAAAGTTTTCTTATTAATTAGATATATTTTACATGGCATAACAGTGTATTGTATAATAAGTGCAACCACTGACCAATTTAAAAACTTGAGCAATGATTCTATGTTCGAGTGGATATTGGAACAAAATTTCTGAAACACAATATAGAACATCCTCAAATATATTGGAACCTTCAAAATACTAAGTGTATTTTTTTTCTCATGCCTTATAACATTTGGTTCCTCTCTATGCAATAGACCTTTGGGCGACCATAAACTGGCAATGCTTCTGTTAATAGTTTATTCTGCCAAATGTCATGAGAAAATACCTAGTTTCTCAAATCATATTCTACTGCAGAGTAACTGTATTCAATACTTCATATCATATGTCGAAAAAAATAAAATGCACTTTAGCACTTTTAAAAATATATATTGTGTAAAATACTGAATTCAAATTAATAAAAAAGTTTATAAATGAATAAACAAGTTTGTTAAAAATAAATCATTCAGTACAAATTTCCAAAAAGTTTAATATACTGGAAAATGCAGATAATTCTAAAAGAATCACCGAAAATGGCAACTAAGATTTTACACATCAGAACAAGACAATGAAGAAGAAGGATTACTTACTTTGGCAGAGGTGGATTCCCAAATAATAATTTGGAAGTAACCCTCGACCATTCATAAGAGACTATAGGTGTGAGGTCACTAACGGTGTAAAACACAAAATTCAGTCAGATAGAAAGTGGATTAGGGTGTTTTGTAATGGATAGAAGATAAGATAAGATAAGATATTCCTTTAATAGTCCCACAATGGGGAAATTTCAGTGATACAGTTTCATAGATGGTACAGTAGTATATAACAAGAGAGAAACACATACAAGCTCATGGCAGATAGAGAAATCCTATGAATCATAGCAACTAAAACGAAAGAAACACAGACACACTGCAGGATCATTTAGTTCTCTGTGTGAAGTGATGTTAATAATACAGCCAAATGTGGTTGGAGGACACGAGGAGAGGGGTCACAGCATGTAGATATAACAGGCAGAAAAACATTTTTGCAGAGGTGGGGGACATATGCAGCTATCATGATAACATGTGGTAGTTCCTTTGGTAGGTAGTGAGATCTCCTGCTCACAGCTGATAGTTCGGTATCTTGCATCAGCACTATTGTCCATTAACCACAAAAAAAAAAAAAAAAAAAAAAAAATGCCCCAAATGTCCTTCATCACAAGCCCTCCTCCTCCTCCTTCCTCCTTACCACTGTGTTCTACTTCCCCAAAGAAGTCTGAAGCCATCCAGGTATACATGGTGCTGCTCTCTTGCCATGCTTCCATAACTCCTGGGGTAGGTGGGTGAGGTGAGGTGATGGTAGGTTTCCAGGCTGTAGCAGAGTCCCACGTGTCCACAGTAGAAGAAAGAAATACCAGTCAGCTGTAGCATCTTCACATATCAGCAATAGACGCCAAAAATCATCTCCTTGAACGAAGAAGTCCACACTTCCATGTAGGTTTTCCTCCATGCCGCATGGTGTCCTGGGGGGATGGTAATAGGCACATGTGTAGACACAGGAAACCAGTTGAACCAGGTCTTGAGTCCATGCTTTACAATAGAAACAAAAAACTCCACAGGGTCTTCCATTCGATTTATAGCTGCTAATTCTTAGATTCTTAGTTACAGGATTTTTGAAGACTGTATCGAGGCAGCCACTAAGGGCGCCAGGAAGAGGAGGACTCAGAATAGATATTTGCATATAAAATAAATTAATAGAGATATACACTCACCGGCCACTTTATTAGGTAGACCTGTCCAACTGCTCGTTAACACTTAATTTCTAATCAGCCAATCACATGGCGGCAACTCAGTGCATTTAGGCATGTAGACATGGTCAAGACAATCTCCTGCAGTTCAAACCAAGCATCAGTATGAGGAAGAAAGGTGATTTGAGTGCCTTTGAACGTGGCATGGTTGTTGGTGCCAGAAGGGCTGGTCTGAGTATTTCAGAAACTGCTGATCTACTGGGATTTTCACGCACAACCATCTCTAGGGTTTACAGAGAATGGTCCGAAAAAGAAAAAACATCCAGTGAGCGGCAGTTCTGTGGGCGGAAATGCGTTGTTGATGCCAGAGGTCAGAGGAGAATAGCCAGACTGGTTCGAGCTGATAGAAAGGCAACAGTGACTCAAATAGCCACCCATTACAACCAAGATAGCCAGAAGAGCATCTCTGAACGCACAGTACGTCGAACTTTGAGGCAGATGGGCTACAGCAGCAGAAGACCACACCGGGTGCCACTCCTTTCAGCTAAGAACAGGAAACTGAGGCTACAATTTACACAAGCTCATCGAAATTGGACATTTGAAGATTGGAAAAACGTTGCCTGGTCTGATGAGTCTCGATTTCTGCTGCGACATTTGGATGGTAGGGTCAGAATTTGGCGTCAACAACATGAAAGCATGGATCCATCCTGCCTTGTATCAATGGTTCAGGCTGGTGGTGGTGTCATGGTGTGGGGAATATTTTCTTGGCACTCTTTGGGCCCCTTGGTACCAATTGAGCATCGTTGCAACGCCAAAGCCTACCTGAGTATTGTTGCTGACCATGTCCATCCCTTTATGACCACAATGTACCCAACATCTGATGGCTACTTTCAGCAGGATAATGCGCCATGTCATAAAGCTGGAATCATCTCAGACTGGTTTCTTGAACATGACAATGAGTTCACTGTACTCCAATGGCCTGCACAGTCACCAGATCTCAATCCAATAGAGCATCTTTGGGATGTGGTGGAACGGGAGATTCGCATCATGGATGTGCAGCCGACAAATCTGCGGCAACTGTGTGATGCCATCATGTCAATATGGACCAAAATCTCTGAGGAATGCTTCCAGCACCTTGTTGAATCTATGCCACGAAGAATTGAGGCAGTTCTGAAGGCAAAAGGGGGTCCAACCCGTTACTAGCATGGTGTACCTAATAAAGTGGCCGGTGAGTGTATTTTAGATAAACATAGGAGTCAGACTCACTGTCAGGCAGGCAATCATGCAGCCATTGCTGTGGTATAATGTATTGCAACACTGGAGCACTACTTTGATAATGTTTATTATAATTTTAACATTTTTTGCCTTCTGTGGCTTTAAAAGGAAGTGATGGTTTGCATTACACACATTGTCCAGAATGTTGTAGAAGGTTATAGGCTATAGCGATAGGTTATAGACTATAGCCTAGGCTATAGCTGAGCAATCCACCGACAAATTGATCAGCAAAGCTGCAGTCAAATAAGGTATGTCATTTCTGATTTTTGACTTGATGAAAGGTTCTCTATAAATAGGTGCTGTCACGTCAACAAATATTGCACAATAATAGTGCAACCTATGGTCCTATGACTATCCTCTATTTAAGAGACACAATGTAGCTCCTGCAAATACTCTTGCAACTTCATATACCAGAGAACATAATACTAATAACTAGAGATGAGCGAACACTAAAATGTCTGAGGTTCGAAATCCGATTCGAACAGACGCACACTGTGCGACTGTTCGAACGGATTTCGAACCCCATTATAGTCTATGGGGGGAAATGCTCATTTCAGGGGTACGCAAAATTCGATAACATTATACTTACCAAGTCCACGAGTGACGGTCGGGCTGGATTCTCCTTGAAGTCTTCTCCCGGCGCAGGGTCCCCATGTCTTCTTCCGGCTGGAATTCACTCTGCCTAGGCATCGGGGCCTAGGCAGAGCCGACTGCGCATGCACGCTCGGCTCTGCCCAGCCCGACGCCTGAGCAGAGCCAACTGCGCATGCAAGGGCTTGCCCGCGCATGCGCAGTCGTCTCTGCCTAGGCCGGATGCCTAGGCAGAGTGAATTCCAGCCGGAAGACGCCGCGGGGATGCTGCACGGAGAAGACTTCTAAAGGTAAGAGAAGAACCAGCGTTGATTGGCAGAATGTATAGCATTCTGCCAATCAACGCTGTTTCTGCATCGAACCTTAAACTTCGAACAGCTAGTAGTGTTCGATCGAGTACGAGTATTTCGAATACCGTAGTATTCGATCGAACACCTACTCGATCGAACACTACTCGCTGATCTCTACTAATAACAATGGACATCAAATTTCTATGCACCAATATGGAACCTAAGGCTGGCATACATGCAATATTTTTTGAATAGATAACCTAACCCCAGTAGGTTACACGATTCCTTCCTTATTGACCTGCTGCAGCTCAACTTGGCACATAATTATCTATTCAATAATACTTTTTATATGCAAATTTTGGGCACTGTGATGGGAGCATGATGTGCTATTTCCTACATGAACTGATTTTTAGGTTGGTGGGTGGAAGTACACATGACCACATGCCATCAATCACAAGTTTTCAAATGGCACCGATATATAGATGACATACTGGTCCTATGGCAGGGAAAATAATTAACATTCATTGAATTAGTCAAAAAGCTCAATCAAAATGACTTAAATATTCAATAAACTTGCAAAATTTCTCACTCAGTTACAGATTTTCTTTATGCTAACCTCTCCAGAACTGGTATCACTATGCTGTATTTACTGACTTACATTGCAAAAGACACTGAAACTAATAGCTCACTGCACTATTCGAGTTTTCATCCTCCACATCTGAAACAAGGAATCCCAAAGGGACAATTTTAAAGAATATGAGGATTTGGTCTGAAAAACTGGATTTTAGGAAACAATCTGTACAGATTTTGAGAAAGGGGATACCTTAACAAACAGTTGTCTAATATTTTGTCAAATATTTGCCAATTTAGGGATACTCCCAGATCATTCGGCATACAACTAAAACTACAAGCATAAAATAACAAGGTAAGATTTATTGCCAGTAGAGATGAGTGAATCAAAGCTGATGAAGTGGAATTTGATCCGAATTTCAGAAAATATTCTATTTGCATCGAATCAGAATTCCCTAATGCTTGAGGGTAACAAATCACATTTTTTCCTAAAATGGCTGATGCACATGTTAAGACATGGGGCAAGGAACTCTAGGAATGCAAGAATACCCCCAATGCCATGCATGCAGCCAATCAGCAATCAGCCAGCCCTGTGATGTCACAGCCCTATAAATACCCTACACCATCTTGGATTCAGGCATTTTCCAGTGTACTTAGTGCAGGAAGAGACGTCAGCAGGCGCTATGGAGAGTGGTAGAAAAGACTTGAAAACATATTTTGCTCAATCGAAGTTCAGGGAAAGAGCATTAGAAGTATAGAGAAAGGATAGGGAGGAATTTATACAGAGTATTGAAACAGAACAGGGTTCATTTGGGGCGTTTGGAGCCTGGGTAATAGGAACAATCCTACTACACCTTCCTGCACTGACTGCCATTATACTGCTGCTCATTGCATGTCATGTGCATTTCATACTGACTCATAGTATAGTTTGATTACCACAACAGACTCCCTATGTGTGTGACTGCACTGTTCTACACCATTATATAGGCTCTCTGCAGCCAGGAAATAGCTGTTTTTTTAATGTGATTCTTGCAAATTAATTCAGATTGAATCAAATTGTTTCGGAAAATTTGTTGAATTTGCCGTATCACTTTTAAAAAAAAAAATTGCTCATCTCTAATTACCAGCTATTATCAGAGTTAAAATTTACAGTCTTAGGGCTCGTTCACATCTGCGCCCAGATGTCCGTTCTGCAGGTTTCAGTTTCCTGCATAAAACAGAGGCAGGATAAGGAAACCTGCAGGAGTCTTTCTAACCCATTCATTTGTGTGCCGAGCTCGCACAGCAGAGCCGACCAGCACACGGTGTAGTTGAGCAGAACTGGCTCAACACTGCTGAGTCTCTGCACAGCAGTGGTGAGTGTGTGCACTCGCTCAGCTCAGCTGCATCACCGCATACCCATAGGAATGCATTGGCCAGTCTCCAGCCAATCAGCGCTGGCTCTGCCGGAGGAGGCAGAGTCTAAGGTCGGACCTGAATGGAGACTGGTGTGGAGCGATCTTAGACTCCGCCTCCTCCGGCAGAGCCAGCGCTGATTGGCCGAATTCTGAAGACTGGCCAATCAACGCTTGCCATTGCATTCCTATGGGAAAAAGTTAGCTTGCGAAAATCGCAAGCTGACAGGGATTTCCATGTAATAAAGTGACTTATATGCAACCAGACATGCTTCCCCTGCTGTCCCAGTGTCATTCCAGGGTGTTGGTATCATTTCCTGGGGTGTCATAGTGGACTTGGTGACCCTCCTGAGACGGATTTGGGTTTCCCCCTTAACGAGTATATGTTCCCCATAGACTATAATGGGGTTCAAAACCCGTTTGAACAGTCAAACAGTGAGCGGCTGTTCGAATCGGATTTCGAACTTCGAACATTTTAGTGTTCGCTCATCTCTACTAGTTTACTGTAATGGGGTTGGTTGTTGGGTATCTGTTGGATGTTTGTTCTTTTTAACTGACATCATTAGATAAAAAATTTGGTCTTCCAGAACTTTTTTGACTTGTGATTTTAGATGGATACTGCAACAGAGTCTCCAGACGATAACGCTGACACAGATGTGAACATAGCCTTAAGGTAAATATGTAAAATAAAACTGGATCAAATAGAGAAGGTAACAGACTATATTTGTTTATTTTTTTGGCAGCGGCCATATCATCATGTAGTAAACTATCCATTAAATGCTTTACTAACTGTATTGTAAATTAATATTTTTGGCATCTGATATGTGAGAATAAAATATTAAGCATACCAGCAAATTTAGATAAAAAGACTGATAAATTCTAATTATTGGTATATATATATATATATATATATATATATATATATATATATATATATATGAAGTCCACAGAAATATGACCTCATATTGGTTTATTACTCAGCAGATGGCTGTGAAAATCCATGACATATGGAGAAAGC
The DNA here is from genome assembly GCF_031893055.1 of Leptodactylus fuscus. Taxonomy (NCBI): domain Eukaryota; kingdom Metazoa; phylum Chordata; class Amphibia; order Anura; family Leptodactylidae; genus Leptodactylus; species Leptodactylus fuscus. Next base: position 246,282,301 of record NC_134265.1, read on the forward strand.
TATTCTGGATGCCAGTTTGCTCAACAGATTGTCTCTATGATCTGACCATGACTTAGAAGGCTACAGAAATCTGTACAAATTTAAAATCATTATAGTAAAAATGTATGATACTAAAATATATCCAGCAACCGGCCTGGGAACATTTTTAACCACTAGACAGTTGTAAGAAAAATTAATAGCAATAATATAAGAGAAAAACATGTTGTTGTTTTTATTTCCAGTAATATAGTATAGTGTTGAGTGCTTTTAAATTCTATTTTGAGACCTGTTTAGCACATTTGTCAATTAGTAGCATCCTATTAAAAAAGATGTCATAACATGTAGTCACATAGTTTGTAAACAACTGCATATGTATGTTTTATTGGCTTAGAATATCACATCTGAATCACTTAGATAATTTCATATGTCACAGTAAAAGTGAATCTATACATTTGTTAGACATGAATATTTAAAAGGATTTCACAGAGAGCAGGACTCCTACCATATAGCAGTTGGTTTAGTAATGTTCGGCATATTCTATAGGTGCACAGTGTCTCATATTAAGACAAAAGCAGCACTTTTCTCTCCGCATGATTCGTGCGGACACCGTGCAAAAAACACGCAAACCTCATGATAGTCTATGTGGTCCGTGTGGTTTCTTAGGTAACCGTTTTTAAATGCATTTGGTATTCTTTTCGGAGATCCCCCAGTGGACCCCCCCAAATGGAATATAAAATGCAGATGTGAACCAGGCCTAAATGTTTTTAACCTCAAAATATGAATAAAATAATAATAAAACAAATGGTTTCCGAGGTGTATACATATGTTAACATTTCATATATCACTGTCAGCTATGAATCATCATTATAAATTAGTAAAGGAGACAAAAAATTTGTGACCAGCATTTTATTTTTTAAAAAGCATTACAAATTATCTTTATTAAGTGGGTAAAGCAACATATCAAAATTGAGATAACTGCAGACTCATATATGTAATATTGATTCAATCCAATCCATACAACTTAAAGGGGCTCTACCACTGGATTTTCGCTATTTTAGATAAACTTATGCCGGAAAAGCCTTTAAGGGGGCTCTATCAGCAAAATTATGGTAATAGAGCCCCACATATGCGTAAATAGCCTTTAAAAAGGCTATTCAGGCACCGTAAATGTTATATTAAATCCTGGTCCCATTTTTAAATAAAAGCATTAAAACATATATGCAAAACTTACCTATCGTGCACCATGGGAGCAGATAAACAATGCGACGTCAGCTTCGGGCACGCCTGCCTCTTCTGTCTTCTTGGAGCGACGCCCTCTGGTTCCGTGTCTTCCGGCTTCTTCTCTTTAAATCCCGCGCCTGCGTAGTAGCACTTCCCTCCGAAGCGCTACTGCGCAGGCTCACTCGCGAACTGCCATTAAAACGCATATGTGGGTCTCTATTGGCATAATTTTGTCATAGCATAGATCTACTATGCACATGGAGATCTATGATAGACAAAGAGAGCTACAGCCTCTGCTTTGTATACATGAGTCACCTGGCGACAACAATAACAAAGGATAATATCCCGTCCTTCCTATTTCCGGTCGAAGATCGCTTTCCGGTTTTGAGAGTTTGCCATGTCTAGCAACTAGCAAACATGAGACAGTCAGGGATGCTATATGTTTTATGTCTTTATAAATATTATATGTTGTGAGGAGAGAGAGGAGGAGATAGGGGGAGGCCACAGCCAGTGCCCGAACCAAAGTGTCATGTCATGGGCTACTGTGTCATCAGCTGCACCGGGGGAGGAGAGGGTTAGAAGTCCAGCACCCTGGGGTATAGGCATACTGTTTTGTGGTTACGACAAGCCTGCTGCAGAAACTCATTTGCTGAATGCTATACAGTGCATAGTATTCGGCAAATGAACGCTGATTCTGCAGGAGGCTCATCCTTGCTAGGATCAGGCAAGCGTGCTGTTACCAGCTGCCTTTTTATCATTGGAATGAATAGTCCGATCTTAGACTCCGCCACCTCAGACGAGCCTCCGGCAGAACCAGCGTTGACTGGCCAATCAACGCTGGTCTATTCATTCCAATGAGAAAAAGGCAGCTGGTAACAGCACGCTTGCCTGCTCCTAGCAAGGACGAGCCTGCTGAAGGCAGGCTCGTATAGCATTCAGCAAATGAGGTTCTGCAGCAGGCTCGTCGTAACCACGAAACGTTGTACCTCCTATCTAATGTAAATGATGATCTTGACCGTGTCACCCGGGTCAGAACATGGGTTAATTCACTGAATTCACTTCGGAACCGGAAGTTTTCTTGCCGCCGTTCATTGATGCATGCGCATGACACATGCGTCACCAGATATTTGCAAAGGGACTCATGTATAGATCACTACGTAGAAGACGACGAAGGACCTTATAGTGACGTCATCACAGGGACAAGGCAATCATGGAGCAGTAGTGACATCATCACAGGTCCTTTTGCAGAACTAGGGAAGAGACAGTTGGAGCTGCTGAATCAAAAGCAGGAGGAGGGACTTACATAGAAGAACCACAGAGGAGGGCGTGAACATAGTATGACGTGAGGAGTGCACGGAATGCACACGGTGCACGGAAAGGCTCATTTACATATACGTTTGAAAGGTAATTCATTAAAATAGGGGGGTCTTTTAACAAGCGAGTAGCAGGACTTGAATAGCTTTTTTAAAGGCTATTCAGGCATATGTTTATCTAAAATATCGAAAATCCAGTGATAGAGCCCCTTTAAAGTGGCTATCCATTAGAAAACATAGCCGCTTTCTTTCTCTCGGGAAGTGATATTAAGTCGTATTATGCAATTGGACAGAGTTGTAACACTGCCTTGTGAAAAACCTGATGGAACTTCTTGAGAAAAAGAAAGCAGCCACGTTTTAATCCCGGATAACCCCTTGAGGCTCCACATGACAAAACGTAGGTAAAAAATGCTTCTGTAAAACACGAGTGGAAACTAGAGATGAGCGAGTAGTATTCGATCGAGTAGGTGTTCGATCGAATACTACGGTATTCGAAATACTCGAACTCGATCGAGTACCACTTGCTGTTCGAATGTAAAAGTTCGATGCAGAACCAGCATTGATTGGCCGAATGCTATACAGTCAGCCAATCAACACTAGTTCTTCTCCTACCTTTAGAAGTCTTCTCCGTGCAGCTTCTCTACAGCGTCTTCCGGCTCTTCATTCACTCTGCCAGGCATCGGGCCTGGGCAGAGCAGACTGCACATGTCTGCTTGTAGTGTGGGCATGCGCAGTTGGAGAAGACTGCACGGAGGATCCAGCCTGACCCTCACTCGTGGACTTGGTAAGTATAATTTGATTGAACGTTGCCTACCCCTGAGATGAGCATTTTCCCCCATAGACTATAATAGGGTTCGATATTCAATTCGAGTAGTCGAATATTGAGGGGCTACTCGAAACGAATATCGAACCTCGAACATTTTACTGTTCGCTCATCTCTAGTGGAAACGCATCACATTTTTACACTGCATTTTTCTGAGTTTTTCTCAGTGGATTTTCTTCACTTATTAAACCTATAAGGAAAGCACCAGCATTTCTGCTGGTGCAATTGATATGCTGTGATTTTCAAAACCAAAGGTGTCTTTGAAAACACAGTTTTTCCACAGCAGATTTTTTTTTTTTTTCCTGCAATGTGTGGATGAGATTAGCCAGAGTCTCATTCACTTTGGCAGGTACTGTAAAATGCAGCGTTTTTTTCCGCTGTTGAAAAAAAGCTGTTTTCATAACTTGGGGCTTTAGCCCTACATTGTGGAAACACAGCATTTTGCTGCAGTGGAAACACCACCAAAAAATGCTGCGCTGTCTCCTCATTATTACTTCATCAAGTGCCAGAATTTTTTTTATAGAGTCCCCACTACCAAAAAGGTGTCTATCTTCACCAAAATAGCTTGTAAACCACTTCTAACTTGTTGTGGGGGAATAGTGAACATACCAAGGCCAATGAAAAATTAAACTTTTTTTTTTTTTTTTTTTTTTTTTTTAATGGGTTTTAGTAGTCAAATCCAACATACAGTCATTATGAAATCAGAAGTGTGGAAGAAGCCGGAGAAGAACGAATGAATGGGGGCGGACACATGGGGAAAACATGAGAAGGGGCTATCCTCTGATTAGAAAGACAATAATGGAAATAATAAGGCATTTACTGTCAATATAAGAACAATTTGGGGGCCACACGGTAGCTCAGTGGTTAGCACTGCAGCCCTGCAGCGCTGGAGTCCTGGTGTTCAAATCCCACCATGGGCAAAAAACCATCTGCAAGGAGTTTGTATGTTCTCCCCGTGTTTGCATGGATTTCCATCCCATATTTAAAAAAAAAAAAAAAAAAAGACATACTGATAGGGAAAAATGTACATTGTGAGCTCTATGTGGGGCTCACAATCTATGACAATTGTAATATGTAACTGGGTACAATGAAAATCAAAACCAAAAAAAAAAACCACTAACAAACATATAATCGGAGATGGGCGAACCTCTGAAGATTCATTTTGGGTTTGGTTGACCAAGATTTCCTTGGGTTCAAAAAAGTTTGGTATTATCCACACGTTATATTTGATTTAAACGTAATGTAGAACACTCTTGGGGCTCCTAGGAACGTATTTATCCAATGTCTAATATGATGGACCAAGTAACAGGATGTGTCTGTCTGAGTGGTGACTTCTGTGGCAAAATGTATGGCAGTGCAAAGGGGCGTAATATAATTTACCAGTCTGCAGGACATGCCTGGCTGAGTGGTGGCAGTGATGGAAGTTATGACAAAATGTATGACAGGAAATAATAAAATGGACCAGGCTGCAGGACCTCTCTAACTGAGTGGTGGCACTGGTGGTAGCTGTTTAGGAGTAGAAGCTAGCAACAGCACTATTTGGGGGCAGTTTAATCCTTTTAGTTGTTAGAACGCTGCCATCAGCACTGAAACCCTCTTGCCTTTTTCTCTTGAGGCTGAACAAGATAAAATCCCATGGCAAACTGAGCAAGCTCCTAAATTACTAAATTTGTCACTGTTATCTGCTAGAACATAGATGAACTATAGGTATGCCATGAGGAAGGGACATTCACAGTTCCGAAACGCATAGCAGTTATATCTATGCACTTGTATCAACTACTGATGGTTGCTGTATGAATATCTTTTTAATGGATTTTGAATAAAGGCTGCATTTTATACATCAACCGATCCGTGCTGGATTTCCTTTCCTGAAGTTCGCATGAACTATAGGTATGTCTGTACCGGTTGGAGCAACCAGTGGGTGTCAGTTACCTGCTGTGGTTTTGGTTCACCCTGCAAGCTGAAAATTTTCTGGTTCATCATGTTCTAGATACTGTATATTGGCTGCTGATGTTGCTGCTTTTAATTCTGACACTTAGTGGACTGAAAACAGGCAGAGACCACCTGGAAATGCATGCAACTGTCACTTGGAGTGGTCTCCCTAAACACTGTGAAAAGTTGGGTATACAGCCTATCCTGATAATATTCTAATTTTTCTTCCCATTCGGAAATGGAAGTGTTCCACCATTTTGCCTTTATAGTGAGGGTGTAAGAAGACTGCCTTCTAGGACATAACTCTGCTTCATGTTAATAATGTACTTGTCACTGTGTAAGCAGTGGAGCATACTTCCTTTCATGCTTACCTGTGTATGCACAGACTCAGAAGCCTGCAATGCTTAGTGTTCTTGGCCAGCGTGGTCATCATCATCATCTTGAAACAAAAAAGGGCACCCTCTGCATCCAATTCTTCCTCACCTTCCTCCTCTTCCTCCACTTTCAGAATAGAAGTACCAGTTCCTCTAGCATAATGATCCTCACCGCGTCCTCATTCTCCTCAATCAACACAGAGTGATGATGTTGACTAAAAGTAGAAAGCTTTTCTTCTGTCCCTTATTGCATGAATTTTAAGGGTTTCTTGTAAAAATACAATAGAAGTTATCACATTGCGGTTGATAGTCATCCCTTCTGACAAAATCGGTGGCCTCTTTGAAGGGCTTGAGAAACCATTTCCCTCAGAACTGGGCCTGCACAGTCAGAGTGTAACTAGCATCTGGCTTTGCTGTGTTTCTGGACTGGGTCCACTGCTGCTGAAAACATTGATGTAGTGTTCTGTGAAAGCCATGTATTGCCTTTGTACATAATTGCTGCTCCACAAGTTGATGGTGCACCTTTCTCTAGACTTATGTATCCAAAGAAATGCCCATGTTGTCCGACATATGGCGATATAAAGCCAGGACAGTTCTTAGGGAATTTCCAATTAAGCAATTTCCCAGTGACTGCTGCAGGAACCTGGGAGAGGGAAGGGGAACGGCAGAGAAAGTGACTCCTAATGTTAGACCCACCCCCAATCCTGACCTTCTTGCCTCAACTACCCTAGGTGATAGAACTGGGGGGGAACTGGGCGACAGTTCCCCCCTATAATAGGTGTGGAGCACTAAACGCATAATAGAAAAACAAACAGGTATGGGTGATCAAGAGAGCTAGGGGTCAGAACCAATTGGGCAGAGAAGTACAGAATCAGAACCAGAAGAGTAGGTAAAGGGAAAAGGTCATAAATATATCAGCAAACAGTATATAGCTAGAACACTCAGAGAAGCTAATAGTAGGGTTGAGCCAATCTTGACTTTTCAGGATTGATTTAAAAATCCGATTTCCGATCATTTTTCATTCGAACCTGATCTCGATCCCAATTCCGATCCCAATGCAAGTCAATGGGATTTTTTTATTAATCGGAGATCGGATTTTAAAAGCAATCCTATTCACTATACAGCATGGAATCTAACAATTGAACACTTTAATTGTTAGAATCCACGCTGTGTAGTGAATCACTGAGTAGCCAGAGGATTTTTTTTTAATCCTCTGGCTACTTAGTCTCCTCTGGTGTCCACTTACCTGAAGATATAGCTGCTTCAGTGCCCGGTGTTCTTCTTCGCCTCGCTGCCGCTCCACGCTGCTCTTCTCACCTTGCTGCCCCCTGCCTCCCGGATTAGGAGAGTGTGGGCGGGTTAGGAGAGTGAGGGCGGGTACTGGGAGGGGAGACGTCACGTCTCCCCGCCCTGTACCCGCCCACACTCTCCTAAGCCACAAGCCCCGCCTTCCTAGCTCTTTAACCTTTTCGCTTCCAAGGGTCTCTGGAAATTTTGTACCTCCAGTAGCCAGAGCAATTTTCACAGTCACAGTTTTGAGATGGACAAATCAAACCTAAATTGCAACATTAAAAAAGAATTCAACCCCCCCATACCTATATATTTTCTTAAAGTAGACACCTGCAGCATTTTCAGAATGCCACTTGGTACTGTATACGAACAGGCACCTTCATGCAATTTTGATTTAAAGTGAATGTTTTATGAAAAAATGCAAATAAATGTATATTAGTTGTTAAAAGCGGAAACCAAACAAAAAATTAAATGCACCAAACCTCCTAAAAATAAGAGTTCAACATGTGCAGAGTTCATACATATCACTATGGCCTGAACCCGCATGCACGTGTCTTCAGAAAATCGCTAGAACTGGAAGGGACAAAAATCTGCTTTGAAGCTGGAAATGTTAAAAAAGTATCATCCTATAAAATGTAGGGACTACACACCATGAAAAGTAAGTGAACCCCTAAACCCTATATATTTTTTGAAAGTAGACAACCTGAAGATTACAAATGTCTTAATGGGTCATCTATAACCACATCCACCTTCATGCAACTTTGCGACCAACACAAATAATTTTTTGAAAAAATACGCTAAAACACATATTAACACATATTTGCACCTAAAACTCATGTTCAATCTCACATTCATATACAAAATACTTTTAAAATAATAGATTATGGTGTATACAATGTGTAAATATACTATATCTACCGCAAACATCAACTACAACAAGAGCTTGGACTCCCAAAAACACGAATACAGATGACAAGCAGGATTTTGCTGTTGTTCACTAATATGTTAAAAAGCTATACTGCACCTACCAAACTGTGACTGTGATACCAAAATCTAACTTTTTTCAGAGTACACAGCATACCGTATATAGAAACACAATTTAATAGTTTATATATACAACCACCTTCATTCAACTTTGCCGCAAACAGAGATTGCTAGCAAAAATTGCGCAAAAATTCAAATTTGCCACTAAAGTGCGGCTCAAGAAATCCCTTTCTGCAAACATAATGTACTGTCCATAAAACTGCAATATGTGAGGAGTTCATACATACTACACATGTATATATTTACAGGGGCGGGTGTTAAAGAATCGCCAAAATCGCAGAAATGCGCCATCCCATTTTGTGCATGCAAATTAAATAGGACTTTACATAAAAATGTTATTTTCCATCCCCCTATAAAAATTTTAGCAACCTATACGTTCATCTCTAGTGATAATCGTTATTACTATTATTTTAGTGTATAACGGACATCACTAGAGACGTATTTTACTGTAGAAAGCTCAGGTATAGACAGGACAAGGATTGGGTGAAATGTAAACTTTATTTGCGACTTTATGTATATGTTGTGTAAGTGTTTGGTGCGACTTTTTTTTTTGGTGCTGCGACCTGGACAATGGTAAACGTCTGGGTCACAGCACCAATAAACTTCAAGGTTATGTTCAGGAGGCATAACATAAGAATACCCCACTAGTAAAGCTCAGGGGGGAATTACATTATAACTGTATGTGACAATCAGAGACAAATGTATAGTATACGCTCTGATTGGCAGGAGAAGGGTTAATAGGGACAATAGAGTCCCTGCCACCCCCCTCCTGCTGTCACATACAGGGTATGTACAGAGTCTGTCTCTCTCTTCTGAACTGCTCGTGTCCCTCTCCCTTTCCTGTTATAGATCGCAAATTGCTTGCTTAGACAGGAGGGGGGGGGACACTTTGGAGCTCTATATCTTTGGACTGCATCAACATATCTTGATGCTTTCAATTGCATTTTAAAGAGGAGAATCTCATCTTTAAAATGATATATAAGAACTTGATGATTGGATGTACAGTTTTGGAGCAATTCACTGTTGAAACGCTGTCGGGAATTGAGATCTGCAGTTGGATCTCAATGCCAAATAGTGTTTTCAACAGTGAATCGTTCCAAGACTGTAAGTAAAATCATCAAGTCCCTGGTATCATTTTAAAGATGAGAGTCTCTTCTTTAAAATGCATTTTAAACATCAAGATATGTTGATACAGTCCAGAGATATGGGCATTAGTAAGGAGGATGTAGTAACTACGTCCTTCGCTACTGAAGTGCCACCTTGGGAGCATGTATAGCATACGTGCCTGGCAGCGAAAGGGTTAAACACTAACCTGGGAGGCGGCAGCAGCGAGGCGAGAAGTTCAGCGTGGAGCAGCAGCGAGGCGAAGAAGAAGGAGAACACTGGGCACCGGAGCAGCCATCTCTGGAGGTAAGTAGCTACTAGAGATGTTAGTTTAGTCTCTCATTAGAATGAATGGAAGCAGCCGGCACGCAGGGGGTTAAGGCTGTGTGCCGGCTGCTTCCATTCATTCCTATGGAACCGCAGCGGAGCCTTCACACTGAGTATACACTCTACTCAGAATGAGCGGAGCGTATATTCAGTGTGAAGGCTAAGCAAAGCATTGTGGGAAATAGTACCGATCTTGATCCCACCTAAAAAGATCGTGTTCGGAATTCCGATCGTGATCGTGAAATTTTCTCGATCGCCGATCAGAATCTGATCTTTTCCGAACACAATCGCTCAACCCTAGCTAATAGAAAGCATCAGGGTCGGACTGGGGTATCTAGGGCCCACCAGTGGAATTGTTTCTAGAGGCCCACCACCAGGACCCTGCAGATCAGCAGCGGTACCAAGACACGACGAATAAAGGTAATAACATGTCAGAAGCCATGTTGCTCACCCACTATACCATGTGCACTACCTAAATGTACTGCTACATCTTGTATGGCAAGTGAACAGCATGTCTCCTATAAATGCTACTATTACCTGTAGCTGCTCGGTCCTGGAAAAGGCTGATCTGCAGAGGTCCTGGCTGTTGTATCATCGCAGATGTAATATTGATGGCTTATCCTAAGGACAGACCATCAATATTAGAAAGATGAATAAATCCCTTAGGGATAGTTCACACGGTGATACATAAACTCCGCGTGTGAACATTACATCGCAGATGCCGGGCATCCCGTAATCGCATTCCGCTCCGGATTAGGCCCAAATGAATGGGCCAGAGCCTCGCGCCGTGGATGCTGAGACTGACTCAGCCGTAGAATCTGCGGAAAGATAGGGCAGCTTGCTTCTTTTTTCCGCTACTAGCTAGCGGAAAAGAAGCGAGTGGCTCCCATTGAAGTCATTGGGAGCAATTTTTGGCAGCGGATTTTGAGGCGGATTCTGCCTCAAAATCCACTGCCAACTTCCCCGTGTGAACGAGCCCTTAAAGTGGTTGTCCAGAAATTGGAGCAACTCATGTCCGGGGTGAGAAGTGTAAAATCAAAAACAAATAAATAAAAAAGCATACTCATCTGTCCCCGTCGCTCCGTCGTGCGCTGCCAGTGTCCATTCAGTCTCGTGCTGGTGCCTCCTTGCTGGGAGTCCTGCACCTCATGTGATCGCTGAGACTAGTTAGGTATAGAATTTCCAGAAATGAGACCATGAAACCAAACAGACACAGGCGGGGACAACAGGGTGATGGGGGACAGGTGAGTATACTTATTTTTAAATTTTTTTTTTTTTTTTTTTACACCTCCCTGGCGGCCACCACAGTGATCACTCCAGTTTATAGACAGCCTCTTTTAAGGGGATGTCTGGGACAAATTTTTTATGGCCACTTTACTGGTCTCTTCACTGGTCCCCCATAATGTATTATATATTATATTGTGTGGGAGCAGTAATGGGGCTCACAATGTCTGTGGAAGGGGGACGTTAAAATGTGTGCGACATATTAAAGGGGTTGTGCAGGGTTAATCTTTTTTATGGCCTATACTCAGAATAGGACATAAATACCTTAAACCTCATATTGCAGAAATACAACATCTTTGGCTACTATAGAAAAAAAAAAATGTGTTTTACAAAACCAGCAAAGTAATGAAATGTAATCAAATTTACCTCATCCACACACTGCAGGAAAATAAGATGTGGAACAGCTACAAACTCTAAAATGCGTGTGCTTTTAAAAACATGGCCGGTTACTTTCAGCTGCGTCATCGGGAGAAAGTACAGGGAAAATGCATCAACAGCGCGATAAAAAACACTGTGGAAAAAATACATTGTGATTCACTGCTATTTATTCCACAGGGTTTTTGAGCTGCATCTCGCTGTTGAGCCTCATCCTGATTATCTCAATATACTGTGTACAAGGGGCAGCACGTTGGATCAGTGGTTAGCCTTGCAGCGCTGGAGTCCTGGGTTTGAATCCTGCAAGGAACAACATCTGCAAGGAGTTTGTATGTTCTTCCCGTGTTTGCATGGATTTCCTCCCATATTCCAAAAAGACATACTGATAGCCTCTATATGGGGCTCACAATCTACATTAAAAAAAATATACATTTATATACTGCGTACTACACTATAAGGCTAAGGCCCCATGTAGCATCCCGCAGAAAAAAATGTTGTGGAAAAACCCTGGTGGCAACGCATCAGTTTTTCCCACAGCACTTATTGCAGAAACTCCACACAGGTTTCCTCTGAGGATTTTTTGCTTCCATTATACCTATAGGGAAACCGCCAGTGTTTATGTAGGTATAAGTAACATCCTGCAATTTCCAAAACCACAACAGTTTTGGAAATTGCAGTGTGTCCACTGCGTGTATTTTTCTGCAATGTGTGGATGGGATGGCACACACTATATAACCGGGGGTGAACCTGCCCCTTTCGCCGCCCGAGGCGAACTACAGAAAGCCGCCCCCCCCCCGGAGGAGGGGGCGGAGCTAAGGGGCGTGGCAGAGCGAAGGGGGTGGGGCTTAGCACCATTCGCAGGCAGAGAGCAGGCACGGAGAAGACCTGCTCTCTGCCTGAGCGTGAGGGGAGGCTGCTGGAGCAGCGCTGCTCCAGTGGCCTCCCCAAACCACCGCTCGGTGCTAAACCAGTCCAGGACAGCTTGTCCTGGACTGGCTTAGATAATCAAAAATGCTGCCCTCCCTGGGGCCCTGACAGCACCGCCTGAAGCGCTTGCTTCAGGTCGTCTCATGGGAGGTGCGGCGCTGTATATACCTACACACTCAGGCCTGGTTCACATCTGCATTCAGTAATCCATTTGGGGAGTCCGCATGGTGACCCCCCGAACAGACTACTGAAAATATTAGCAAGTGTGCAGTGAAAGCACATGGACCTCATAAATTATAATGGAGTCTGTGTGCTTTCCGTGCGGTGTCCACACGGAACATGCAGACAGAAAAGTACCTCACGATCTACTTTCCTGTTGGCATGTTCCGTACAGAGACTGTGCAGAAAGCACACAGACTCCATTATAGTCTATAGGGTCCATGTGCTTTCATTGCACACCACTTTCTAATGCTTTCGTAGTTCATTCAGGGGGGCCCCATGCAGACTTCCCAAATGCATTACCAAATGCAGATGTGAACCAGGCCTTATAAATATATTGATATACATTATTATAGCATATATACACACATATACATTTATATACATTCATATACCATATATGTCATATATATATATATATATATATATATATATATATATATATACTTACTTATATATACTATGAGTGTATGAATACTATATTTACTCACATATATACATACACTCACTCCTACACATTATAGTATACTGTATATACATACCTGTATACAAACATACAGGACTCACACAATATACAAGACACAAACTTTAAACAAATGTACACATATATACATATTAAATAGACAGATTTTACCAAAATAGTATACTCACATTTTCCAGAAGAGTGAACCATCACAGCAGATTTCTTCCAGTCTTCCCCACATGCTCCAATGTGAGAGATGACTCACTGTGAGGGGAAGGGGGAGGGAAGGAGGGAGGGAGGAAGTCCGGGCAGCACAGCAGGTCCTCACAGGAAAGCAGCCATAGCTGCAGCAGGTCAGTGAGAGGATTACGAGCAGCCATTATAGCTGATGCTATAATGCTGATGCTGCACATGTGTCCTCCGATATATACTTTCCCTATATATCAGGAGGACACTATGTGCAGCTTCAGCATCAGCTAATTGGGGCCCGTGTGTGTTGAGGCAAATGCAGATGCATTGGTCAGGTGCTCGATTGGGGGCCCCTGACCATTGTATCTGCATTAGTACAATGAGGACTTAAAAGTCGGGGCTCGGGGGCCCACCGGGGGATTCACCAGTTCCCCCATAGGCCAGTCCGACCCTGGAAAGCATCCAAGAGAGGGTTGGAAAACTATATAAAGGGAATCAGGGATCCACCCCAGGCTCAATTGGTAAGGAAGGATGTCAATAAAATAGCTATTAATGTTAACTCCTTAGTTATCAGAGGAACTAATAGCACTCTAGTAAGTAATAGTAATTCCCCAAAATGGTATAACTAAAAAGTACACCTGGTCCTGCAAAAAAGATGCCCTATGCATTCCCCATAAACTTACATATAGTATAAAAAAAAAAGGTTACAGGTGTCAGAATATGGCGACTTTTATAGAAAAAAAATCTTGGCATATTTTTTTTAATTTTTGCTTAGGGATTAAAATGTAAGTAAAACCACTTAAATTTGGTATCCTTTGCATCGAACCATAACATAGAATACAGGTGACATGTCATCTTGGCTGCACAGTGAATGCTATAAAAGCCAAGCCCGAAACGACGCCCGTAAGAAAGTCGCACAAATGCACTTTTTCTTCAAATCCACCTCATTCTGAATTTTTTTCCAGCTTCCCAGTGCATTGTACAGGATAAGTAATGATGGCATCATGAAGAAAAATTTGTCCTGCAAATATTAAGTCCTAATATGGCTCTGAGAGCAGAAAAGTAGAACAATTATGGGTTTTGGAAGGAGGGGGGGTCAAAAAAGAAAACCGAAAATAGAAAAATGCCCTTTGCAGGAAGGGGTTAAGAAACTACAACAATCTTGTGACTACTGGCAGTGCCACCAAAACTGAAAGCAGTGTTATTGTTGCTTCCCACATTCCTATTGTTTTTACTTGCACAAGTGTTCTCCCCTTTGTATTTTTTTGGGGTCAATTTATTTTATTTCACAAAGTGAAGATGCCGGAGGACACCAATGTGTTGGGGTAGGTCGAACCCCCTGCCCCGGATAGCAAAACAGCAAAATGTAGGGCTGTCCTGCTGTCCAAAGGGGGCCCCGCTACCATAGAGCTCAGTGTAAATGCACTATTGGCCCTATGGTTAAAGCAGCCCTGAAAGTCTGAGAAATACACATTTGTTTCTTGGAAAAACAAATCAGATATTTTCACATAGCGGCGGCCATTTTTTATTGTTCAAGACAAATTATTTGTTTGGTTTTGTTAAAAACACATCTAAGGCAGCAGCTTTTACCTAACTTGGGACATTTACTTTAAGAAATACTTAGCTTCTATATTATTACCATTTGCAGCATTAGCCTGAGAATGGCGTTCTCCTTTCAGGAATTTCTCAAGTCTGGCTAATTTTTGCTAGGAGAAAGAGATTTTGTAGTATATGTGACCTTGTGCTAACCATTCTGTAGTATGTAATGTATTTATTATTATTATTATTATTATTATTATTATTATTATTGTTTTTTGAAAATTATACAAAATGTATTATTATACTAATGTAAGTTAAAATGAATTTAACAGTTAACCTGGTTAAATAAAGTCTGATAGTTGATGACAGATATGAGAAATTTTATAGTGTCTATCAATGTGTCTCGTGATGTGAGAATTATTTCTTTTTCCAAAAAAGCAATATCACTAAAATCTACTTTTAAGTTATTTAACTTTGAAATTTCTTCCTAAAATAAAAGCTATGCAATCACATTACTTTCTAGTCATTTTAAAAGAATACATCATTCTTCATTACTTCAGAACTATTAATATGAAAAATGAATTACTCTTTTGGGAGGCTAGA
Source organism: Leptodactylus fuscus (assembly GCF_031893055.1). Taxonomy (NCBI): domain Eukaryota; kingdom Metazoa; phylum Chordata; class Amphibia; order Anura; family Leptodactylidae; genus Leptodactylus; species Leptodactylus fuscus. Next base: position 246,297,307 of record NC_134265.1, read on the forward strand.
TAGAACTTAAGAAAAGTTAGAGCATTTATATGAGTCCTCAAAATGACATAAAATATTATTGATTGACCCTCGGGCCTGTATATCAATCAGGCTTTATTTATTTATTTATTTTTTGGATGCACTTACTAGACCAGCAGTGCAAAACCTTTTTTGCACCAAAGACATTTTTTTCCTTGGCCTGGTGGGGGGTGGGAGGTGGTGCTGTTTGGTGCTGTTGGGATTGGGTGTGGAATTTGGGTTTTTGGGTCAACCCACAGGTAATAGTGCCCTCCTCCAAAGGTAACAGCCTTCCCAAGTAATACTATCACTTGGGGGGGGGGTATTATTACTATAATGGTGCCCCAATATGACCCTCCATACAATGCTGTTACCTATGGGGGACATTACAAGAAAAGGAGGCTCACCTGAGTGAATCTCCATCCCAGTACCTGGTGAGCCAGGTATTGGACCATGGCGCAGTGGTTAGGGACCTCTACTAGACAACAACAGTATAAAGAAAGGAAAGTTAATCACTCTAACCAATCTTTCTTTAAAGAGTTTTTTCTCATTTTAGGGTTTCTGCTGCCCTCCTGTTGCCTCTACTTTCTTCTTGATGTAAACTGCACAATTATTTCTGTACTTACATTCAGAGATAACAGAGGCAGTACTCAAGAAACTTTACAAGCCCTTGTCAGAGCTCAGCAACTGAAATCAATAAGCAGAGAGAGGGAGAGAATAGAGCTAGTTAAGAGAGGTAGTCTATAACTAGAGATGGGCAAACCACATGAGATTCAATTAGACAGATATTTGTGAGGCTCAGCTCTCTGGTTTGTTCCAGGGGCTTATTTGTTTGAATAGAACAGAAAGTGTTATTATATATTACATGGTATGTTGAGACTCAGGGAACGTAAGGAAAAATAACAAAAAACTTATACTAACCTCGACTCAGCTCTCCTGGGAAACTCTAGGACGCTTCCAGCCTCAAACTGATGTCACAGACTCTGGGGTCACCACTGAGATTTGTGGTTGGACCACAGTGGTCATGTGCTGTGCATCATCATCATGACAATAACATAACCACTGAGACCTCAGGTTGCATAACATTAGTCGGATACTAGAGGAGGTCTGAAGAGGATTCCTAGGGGCTGTGGGGGTAGCGCCCCACCTCCCATGAGGTGACCTGAAGCGACCGCTTCAGGCGGCGCTATGCCAGGGCCTCAGGGAGGGCGGCATTTTTGGTTACCTAAGCCAGTCCAGGACAAGCTGTCCTGGACTGGCTTAGCACCGAGCGGTGGTTTGGGGAGGCCACTGGAGCAGCGCTGCTCCAGCAGCCTCCTCTCACGCTCAGGCAGAGAGCAGGTCGTCTCCGTGCCTGCTCTTGCCGGCGAACGGTGCTAAGCCCCGCCCCTGCACTTGGTCACTCCCCCTCTGCTCTGCCACGCCCCCTCCGCTCCGCCCCCTCTTCCCGGCGGGGGCGGCTTTCTGTAGTTCGCCTCGGGTGGTGAAAGGGGCAGGTTCGCCCCTGTGTGAGGGCTATATAAGTACTTGTTATTTTCCCTCACCTACCCTGTGCCTCCAATTATTATAAATACAAGTGTATTATAAGCATAATAGTGTTTCATGGGTAAAAACCACAAAAGTTTTATGCTCAGGCAAACTCGATACTTTTGGATCTTTCAGGTCGAAACCTTTCTAAATGAATTGGTTTACTCATACATATCTTTAACCTATACAATGAGCTATAAACAATGAGGAAGCATAAAGAGCTGGCAAGATCTGGCAAACATAGTAAGGGGTTAGCGACTTTCAGACCAAAATTGAGAGGATAATATATGATAAAATAATAAAAAGTTGTACAATTTTCCAATATACTTTCTTTATCAATCCCTGATGGTTTTCTAGATCTCAGCTTTCTTTCATTCATTCTGCTTAATCCCAGTGGATAAAAATCAGACCATGGTCCTGTGTAAAGTAATATTGCACAGGACTGCTTTATATGGAGTAAGAGGCTGCAGTCCTATGTAAGATATCATGTCAGACTGAAACTGTAACTTACATATAACTGCCTCCTCTTACTCCATGTAGAGCAGGCATTTCTATTACACAGCTCTATATGCAGCAGTCATATGAAAGTGAAGTTAAAGGCAGTGGAGTCAGGGTAGGAATTAAACTGTAGGTACAGAAGCAGCCTCCAACAAATGCACAGACCAATACTTTCTCAATTTAGAGGTTCTCAGGATTTGGTCATACTCTGGAGGGGCCCGCGTGTAAGGTGCAGGGGTGAACCTACCTTTTTTGCCGACCGAGGCGGACGACAGAAAGCCGCCCCCCCCCCAGGAGGAGGGGGCGGAGTGGAGGGGGCAGCGCGGAGCGAAGGGGGCGTGGCGGAGCGGTTTTAGCAGGCAGAGAGCAGGCAGGGACCTGCTCTCTGCCTGAGCATGAGGGGAGGCCGCTGGAGCAGCGCTGCGCCCATATGGCCTCCCCAATCCAATCCCCCCCCCGGCATAGCGCCGCTTGAAGCGGTCGCTTCAGGTCGCCTCATGGGAGGTGTAACATAAAAAAAGAAAAACATATTCCCTGGAGCTTTGGATTCCACTGCCACAGCCCGTTTGGTCACATACCGTTCTTCAGAACTTATGCACCCCACGTAACCATTAAGGACTATCATCAGCCTCAGCGGTCGCTAGAGATGGACTGTCAACATATGTGAGTGTCATCACTGGTCCTTCTCCAGTGAAAACCTAATTGGCCTCAGTGGTCATGTGGGGTGCGGGGAAAATGATGCACGGCGCGTGCCCGAATGGGCTGTGGTATCAGACACTGGAATCCTGAGGACAGGTGAGTGTGTTTTTTTATTTAATGCTATTCATCTTTAAGAATAATATACATTATTCTGCAAAATGACGATGAAGTAATGTTACGTTGGTGACACTAGTGGTGTGTCTCCAATAACAAACCTCAGTTGTCTCTGACGTCATATATGATGTCTCTAAGGCCAGAAGGGCCCAGGTAAGGTGAGTAACAATGTTTTTTATGTTTGATAACCTCACTTAGGCCTCAACATATTATACTCTGAGGTCTGAAGAAGTCTGGGGTCTGTAAAATAGCAGTTTCAGTTCAGACCTGTTCAGTCCAAATTAAACCACTGGGCAAACACTACGAATCTAGTGAGGTTCGTCCAACACATACTCTTAGTGCCACCTGGCAGTCTGCGCTCTGAAGGTACAGAGCGGGGGCCTCTAGGCTGCACTCTACAGAAACAGTCAGTGTAAGGGGCCTCAGGAAATGTAGCTTGTTAGCTTAGCGGGAATTTTCCCGATGGCATATATTGTCAATCCACCTCTGGTCATAGGAACATTAAAAGAAAATAATTTTTTTAATTACTTATAGAGATAATTATATTAGAAACGAGTATACTGTATCAAAGGCTTAAAATGAAAGAAAAAAGTAGAAAATAGAATTTATGAATTCACATTTGCCAAATTGTCACTTTCTGCACAAATCAGATTAGTCCATTTTACAGTACTTTAGTGAAATACTTACTAATATTCCAAAAGAAAACACAAAGTGGCGTAACTAGGAATGGCGGGCCCCGTGGCAAACCTTTGACATGGGGGCTCCTCCAAAGACCCCGACCGACCACCACTCCCCCCCCCCCCCCCACATTCCTGCAGGCACTATTATGCCCCATAGTGGCCCCTGTACACAGTATTATACCCTATAGTGGTCCCTGCACACAATATTATGCCCTAGCACAGCATTATTATTATTTTTTTTTTATGTAGATTGTGAGCCCCATTAAGGGATCACAATGTACATTTTTTTTTCTTTCCTATCAGTATGTTTTTTATAGAATGGGAGGAAATCCGTGCAAACATGGGGAGAACATACAAACTCCTTGCAGATGTTGGTCCTGGCGGGGTTCAAACTCCAGGACTAAAGCGCTGCAAGGCAGCAGTGCTAACCACTGGGCCACCGTGTTGCCCCTGTAGCAAAGTATTATGTACTGTAATAACCCCTTCATCCCCAGGCAGCAGGCAGCTGCCAGTACAGTACTGTGTGCTGACAGACTGCCCTGCACACATAGGTTAAACTCACCAGTCTGCATTCACTATTTGCTGCTCACTCCATCCCCAACACTATCTTCTTCCTGCACGATTTATCCGCCCCTCCCCCATTGTCAGGATGCATACTGAGGCTCTCCACAGCCCGGAACCCGACACCTTAGGTGGCCTCGGGCCTCAAAAAGTAAAATTTATTGTTTACTTCTTTTTTTGGCATATTAACTAGTGAGGGGGCCCGGGCCCCCTAAGATGTCCAGCCCTGTGGCAGCAGCTACCATTGCTACCGTGGTAGTTTCACTACTACCTCAAAGATGTTCTTATAAAGAAGAATAGAAAAGCTGTAAAGTTTATGTAGTAAAAATGTGTGTATTATATAGTACTCATTGGTGCGATATATTGTTGGATCTTTCTCATTTTCAACTTTGAAATGTAACTGGAATCACAACACATTCAAGTGAAGTATGCAGATCCAGTATTCCAGAAAAATAACTAAAAAACAAACAAACAAAAAAACCTGTCTCTGTACTTTACCGAGGCTAAGGGATATGTTATCTAGCAGCACTTGCCAGCAGTAGACACTATATTGCTTATAAATATCAATATTTATGGAGGATACTCCTTTTGGGTGTATTTTATTTGGGTTTAAATCAATCAAAAATCATAAACTTTTCACAATATTCACACAAGAACATTATTGTATGCCTAAAAGGGAATTATGTAGTGTTTAAATTAAGTTTGCATGGTAAATCTACTTTTAAGTATTCTTGGTGAATGTTTTTTTAAAAATTTTTTCCATATTATTTGTAGTTAAAAAAAAAACAACCTAAAATCCTGCATAATTTACAATGGAAACAAAGGATAGTAAAAACAAGCTTGCAAGATGCCAGTAATTTCACTGAAAATATAGTCAGTTTGCTAAATATTATGCAAATACTGTACAGCAGGAGAGCAATCAAATGAAACAATGTGCTGAAATGATGATGACTGGCATATAATAAGCAAGCTCACAGAATATAAATAGTCACTTAGCTTAAAGGGGTATTCCCTTCTCAAGGATCATATTCAGATTTGTAGCTTAAGCTAACTGAAGTGTTTCACCCAATGCACAGACCATATAGAAGCCCAGACCATATATAAACCACTAACCTACTCACTAAATAATTTTCAAAATACAGGTAATGTAGTGACCTGACATAGCTGTACAATAGAGGCATAACTCTCCTTTTAGCACGTAATTAGAAAAACATGCATGCAGCAACCATCCCTATTCAGAATCCTCATTGGACAATTTCATCAATATAATAGAGTAGGACTTGAATCGAATATTCTGCCATTATTTTCTTTGATCCCTGGAAAGTTGGATCTTTAGCACTTATGCTCTGGAGGAATGAAATAGAGGATATTGATGAATTAATTCACTCTATTGAACTTAGAGATACATGTTCCATGTCTTGTGCCGAGCACATATAGTACAAGAGCCTGACGAAGTGTCACAGGACACTAAACCCATAGCTCTAGGTTCAATAAAGAGGATAAACACAGTCACCTTGTACCAATATTCATCTGAATTCATCTTCGGTGCGGGGATAAAGGTGCTGAAGAGAGGGGAAAGTGGTTGCTGCTAATTTACACACTTGAAAAAGGGTCTGTTTTACCCGAAACGTGTTGTGCTCTTTCTGTACCCAATACCATTAAAAATTTATCTTTATCTGCCGATTGGTTTTCATCTTCCTGGCTTGACCATTTGAGCGCAGATCCTTGTTTTCTCCTTTCCTACAATATTCATCTGAGGCAGGGATGTCTTGATCAGGTACAGATTTTCATCTGCATTGAGGCTGTTGAAATTGAGGTGGGCTCCGGTGTCAACTATCGTTGTTTGTGCCCATCGTGTCTTGAGGGTCTCTTGGGTTGATATCAGAGAGGGCTAGTTCCCACCCTGGGAGGTGAAGAGGAGGTCAGTCTAGAGACTGTAAAAAGGAGTTCATTGGGAGTAAACAGGAGATCCCAGTGATAAAGGATTCTGTGTTCTTGAAGAAGAGTGAGCAGTGGTTTCAGTTGGTGCAGGGTATATCTAGTATACCCTATACTAGTATATCTAGTAAGAGTCGGGAAAAGAGAGCACGGAGGCACATCAAAGTCAAGGAGTATCTAGTCTGTAGCTTTCATCATAAAGTTCTCTTTAAGTGCTAAGTAATGTATTGTGCAGATCACATCCCTAGGTTTGGCCAGGTTTGAGCAGTAGGGTCTGTGGGCATGGTTAGCATGATTAATTTCAACATGAAGCTCAGCTGATGGGATGGCTTCCAGAAGGCCTTGAAATCCAATATTGTTCTGGCAGTTGCGATTTTGAATATCATCAATGTGTGACACAACTTTGAGGTACTGAGCAGTTGCAAAGGAGGAAGATTGCTGCAGTGATTGTTGCAAAGCTTACACTGAGAAATGGAAAAGTTACAGGTCATCTATCTCTACCTGTTACTGTAAATTTTCTATATCATGATGTCAAACCACCACTATGTCATCATCATCTTAACTCCTTTTAAGGTCTTGCCGCCAAGCACATTTCAGGCCTAAGGCTAGGTCATCCATATTTCTCTTGCTAGATAGTAGAACCAGGAGGATCTATATCTCACCTCTTCCAGGGTGAGCCTGGAGGGTATGTGCAGTTTCTTCAGCTGGTGGTAGCTGGGAAACATGGGGCGATGTGTGAGGTGCTGGAGGGTAACCCAGGCCAAAGTCTGTGGCATGTGAAAAGAGGATCCACTTCATCCTCAGAGGAGACATTAGAAGCAGGAGATAAGCGGTGAACCTTATATATAAGGGAATAAAATAGTGACTTTTTGGTGATGGGGCTCATCCCCTAGTCAGAGTGTCTTTATTGGGTGGCTTTGGGCCCTCAGTTTGAGCATGGAGTAGAGGAGAAAGAGGGGTGCAGAGGAGTTGCTTTTCCAGTGTACTGCAGTGAGGCTCTGCTGATCAGCTATGTGCTGGGTACTCACTGGAGTGTCTGGCAGACTGCGGGGGTTAGGAGTACCATTTCCTAACCCCTGCGGAGGTAGAGGCTGAGGATAAAGATGAGTTGCTGGCATGGGAATGAGAAGAGACAGCACCCGAGGCCTTGTCACTGTTGGCTGGTGCTCTGGGAGACCTCCAGTGGATGGAAAAAATTGGAGATACCTGGGGGGAAGGGAACCCTACAGGTTCTTCTTCACCTTAGTCTTGCCCATAAGTGCAATATAAAATGACTGTTGATGAGGTTCCAATCAGGAGTTTATTTCAATAATAGCTTGCTGCAAACATGCCAAGCCATATCCCCTTCTATCCAATTTTTAACTCTATAAACACAGACAAAATTATGTCAAAGTGAAAGGGACATGTATATCTATTGAAAAACATATGGTAGGCTGTGGATACAGATTCTGAGTTTAAGAATGCACTAGGATGCCACAGTGTAAGTGGCCATTTTCTTGTAGCGCGGACATGCGCAGTCGGCTCTGCCCAGGCCCGATGCCTAAGCAGAGTGAATGCAGAGCCGGAAGAGGACACAGGGATGCTGTGCAGGGAGAAGAATCCAGCCTGACCCTCACTCATGGACTTAGTAAGTAGAATTTGATCGAATGTTGCGTAGCTCTGAAACGAGCATTTTCCCCCATAGACTATAATGGGGTTCGAAACCCGTTCGAATAGTCGAACAGTGTATGGCTGTTCGAATCAGATTTCGAACATTTTAGTGTTCGCTCATCTCTAGTCTTAGACTCTCGCTGTGAAACCAAAATGGGAGAATTCTTCTCTGCCTCCCAAAGGGAAACAACATTGAAATATTATCAGAATAAGCTGTATACCCAGCTTGCTGCAACTTTTAGGGAAACCACTGCAAGTGCCAGTAGCATATAAACTCTGCCCATTCCCAGTCCACCTTACTTAGCCAGAACTCCACCCCCTCTGCCAGTGCCATAACTCTAAGTAGCAGGTGTAAAAGCAGCAGCATCAGCAGCCAGTACAGTGTTCAGAACATAATGAACCAGAAATATTTCACCAGTGCACTCCATCCCAAAAGTCCCTCAGCCCAACACACTCCCAAAAAATGTGCAGTGGTGCCCCCCTCCTTTGGTATTCCCTGTTTCATGGAGAGATGCTTTCTGGTTCAGAGCAGTAGATTATGCATTGCAGTACATTTATGATAAACTGTTATATTAAGTCTACCTGTCATTGATTTAGTAATTGTCAAATGCAGAACTGTGATAACGTGAGTCTGTTTTACATAAGTCAGGTACATGCCTATATTCCACTTTTGATATTTCCCTTTTGATTAAACTTACCTTGAAACAGACTTTTCAAACTCAGTGGAATCTTCTTTAATATAGATTATACGGATTGGGACCCTATTCCACTGTGGTCAACCCGATATCCCACCACACCGCTTTACCGTATTTGTCACAATACAATCCCTCCAGGCAAGTCTCTCTAACCGAGCTGATTGTGACATGTCACAAAATCCATCTTCTTCTGGAACATAAGCACTAATGGCTATGGAAAATCTGTGCTAGGTCCTTCTACGAGTGAGACAATACATCCAGTCATCTGTTAGCTTGAGCCTTAAGAGAAAGACAAGCTGCCTCATACATTGCATCAAGGAAAGACCCCAGTGGGAAACCCTACCAACCGATAACATAGCTGACATCTTCAGAGCTTACTATGAGAAGCTTAATAATCTTCCCCTGCCAGACTCATATGGTATAACACCAACTACAGGTACTTCCCTGTAACAGTACATTGCTGAAATGTCGCACTGTCCCAGGAGGAGATCAAAGCTTTGAGGAAATCTTACAAGCCATAAAACACCATACTAATCAGGAAGCACCAAATTTTAGTTCATATTTTGATGCTGTGCAATTGACTTCGCTTACAAATTGGGAGGCAGATGACTATTTACTACCTCTTCCTCTATTCTTACAATCAATATGATTGAGAGATATAGATTATATTATTGAGTCAGTGCAAATTTGAAAGTGTTATAGATTTAAATACCCATTGGTGTATTAATTGATTAAAGTTTGGGAATAGGTAGAAACATGACAATATTAAAGGTTGGGCGATTTGCTCTCCATTATTGTATAGTTTTAGACTTCCTGGGTTGAATAGTTGTGATCACACATGGTATGTATTCCATTTTTTTTAAATACCTATTCAGGACAGTATTGAATAATTTGTGGAATTGTGAGAATAATATAATTTATCATGCTGGTCAATGGCTTCATTATTTTCTTTGAAATTAGGTTCAGCAGAAAAGATTGGGAAAGATGAATTAGAGATCTCTTTATGCCCCTTTCTTAAAATATTGTTAAGTTATGTCAGTCCAGACTGGGTTTTGTTCAGACTGTATACATGTTTTTTGGACCGAGAGGCAGAAAATTGTCTTCTTCCAGTTAGAGAAAAATGGGTTATAGTCATAGAATCCATCTCTGGTGACCAGTAGAGAAGGAATGTTGGAAATTTTGAGACAGTTCCTTTAAATACAGTATGTCTCATAAGACCTTCCTGTGATTTGTAATTAATAGAATACATTTACAACATTAAGTTTCTATAAAATGGGATTGCAAGTAAATTCAAAATGTCATAAATGTCTAGAGGGTCAGGCTGATTTATTTCATTTGTATTGGAATTGCCCTTTTGTTTTTCAGTTTCTCTGTCTTTGAATGGAAAGTTAAAATGAATAAGAAAATATAATTTCATAAATATGTATATAATAATTAGAGATGAGCGAGTAGTACTTGATCGAGTAGGTATTTGATCGAATACTACCATATTCGAAATACTTGTACTCGATCGAGTACCACTCGCTGTTCGAATGTAAATGTTCGATGCAGAACCAGCATTGATTGGCCGAATGCTATACAGTCGGCCAATCAACACTGGTTCTTCTCCTACCTTTAGAAGTCTTCTCCGTGCAGCTTCCCCGTGACGTCTTCCGGCTCTTCCGACTCTTCATTCACTCTGCCAGGCATCAGGCCTGGGCAGAGCCGACTGCGCCTGTCTGCTTGTAGTGCGGGCATGCGCAGTCGGCTCTGCCCAGGCCCGATGCCTGGCAGAGTGAATGCAGAGCAGGAAGACGCCGCGGGACACTGCAAAGAGAAGACTACATGGAGGATCCAGCCCGACCCTCACTCGTGGACTTGGTAAGTATAATTTGATCGAACGTTGCCTACCCCTGAAACGAGCATTTTCCCCCCTTAGACTATAATAGAGTTCGATATTTGATTTGAGTAGTCGAATATTGAGGGGCTACTTCAAACAAATATCGAACCTCGGACATTTTACTGTTCGCTCATCTCTAATAATAATCATAATATTGCTCTAACATTTAAGAATATCTGCTATTTATCAAAATTATTCTTTCTTTTCTTCTATCTGCCTCCCTGGGAAGTTGTTTTGGGTTCTGGAATTTGGTCAGTCTGGATATAGTAGGTGCTTCTCAAGAACAAGGTCCATTATCTAACTAGATGGGCAGCATGGAGGCTCAGTATTTAGCCCTGGTGTCCTGGGTTTGAATCCAGCTAAGGACAACATCTGCATAGCATTTGTATGTTTTTCCTGTGTTTGCATGGATTTCTTCCAGGTACTCCAGTGTCTTCCCACACCCTAAATACATACTGATAGGGAATTTACATTTTGAGCCCTATATGGGACAATAGCTGTAAAGTGCCACAGAATATGTTGGTCCTTATATAAATATAATGGTTTTATTCTTACAGATTAATCTAAGGAATGCATTAGTAATATTTTTTTGTTTGTTTGTCGATCAGTGCTGGATGATTTGTGGACTATATTCTACTTAGGTTGTTAGAAATGGATTTAACCTATTGAGTTATATTGTATTGTATTTGCATATAGCTGAGCTTTATTGAAAATCAATAAAAATTGAAGAAAAAAGGTGACTTTTTTTTTAGATCCAGAGCATCAAATGGACCCTTACTTGCAAACAATGGATAGACTGCAATTCTGAAAACATTCAAGTAGTGAAATAATAGTTTAGAACTTTATATGTATATGGCTTGAAAAGGAATGGAAAATACTGTATAAAGGAAGCACGTTTCCATTGTGTTAAATCCACTCTTAACTTTGGCTCAAAAAAAAACACAGCAAATTCTGCAAAACAAACAAACAAAAAATGTTGTGTTTCAGCAACATGGGACCTTAGTCTAAAAGTGCTCAATAAAGATAGCTCCACCTTGTTCTACATGTCTTCCTGAGAAGCTGCAGAGTATCTACACCAACTAAGAGACCGGACATTGTGGTTGGATTCAAATCTTGAAGTCTACATTTCTGACAGTGGGTTACCTATTCTCTGCATAGGAATCTTGTTGCTTAACACCTCAAAATTTGTATGTTAGAATAAGATGCTTTGTGCTCATCTAGCTAATATAACCAAGAGACGGCATACCTTCTAAGAAACACTGAAATCAATGTTCTTATTGTTCTGTTGTGTTCCATGACACTTACCTGGTGAAACACATTACCTGCGGAAAAGAGACTTTTTGTATTTAAAGTTAGTTTTCCACGATACATACTTTATGTAAGGGCTGTGGCAGGGCTCTAAATTTATATATCTTAGTTCATTTCCTTTACCTTTTGGGAAAAAAACTAAAGTCAGTGTGAGTCAATGGATTTTAATCCGCCTTGCTCTATATGAGACCTCTTGTTCTTTAGATGGGGTGGAGCAGAGAGGTGTCACTGCTAAGAAGGACATCCTGAATTCACTTTTAATGACATGTAGTTATATGACTTTGATGTTGGCATTATGTAACAATGATATGAGAGTACATCATACTAACAAGACTGTGCTGTAGAAGAGCAGGCCCAGAGGTCTTTATGCTCTGAACCTTTTTTCTACAGCAAAGTTAAAAGTCTGAAAATTACATTTCCAGTCCTGTATCTCCTCCCTTCTTACATCTCTCTGCAAGTTCCAGTCTCAACAAAGAGTAGGATTTTTTTTGTACTTGGATGGAGGAAAGATGCAGTACCCTGAAATTCATCCCTGCAGAGGAATCCTTCCTGCCTGTATAACCTGTGCTGTCATTTCTACGTCCGCAGATGACTTATAGTATCTTAGTTTTCTAGCATGAATGTAATTATTACAAGGTTATCCTGAGACTTGCAGCACATACATGTATTTATTTATTTATTTTTGTTACCTATATAGCACCAACATATTCTGTGGCACTTTATAGATATTGTCATCACTCACTGTCCCAGGTAGGGCTCACAATCTAAATCCCTTGTCAGTATGTCTTTGGAATGTGGGAAGAAACCAAAATATCCAGAGGGGATGCCCAAATATTCCCAAGTATGGCTCATTCCTATGATTATATACTACATTCATGACTAGGTTATGGTGTACCCAGCACCGCACCTCCCATGAGACGACCTGAAGCGACCACTTCAGGCGGCACTATGCCAGGGCCCCAGGGAGGGCGGCACTTTTTCTTACCTAAGCCAGTCCAGGACAAGCTGTCCTGGACTGGCTTAGCACCGGGCGGTGGATTGGGAAGGCCGCTGGAGCAGCGCTGCTCCAGCGGCCTACCGTCACACTCAAGCAGAGAGCTGGTCCTCTCCCTGCCTGCTCTCTGCCTGCGAATGCCACTAAGCCCTGCCCCCTTCACTTTGCCCCACCCCTCACTCCACCCCGCCCCCTCCGTCCCACCCCCACTCCCTGGGGGGGGCGGTTTTCTGTTGTCTGCCTCGGGTGGCGGAAAGGGCAGGTTCACCCCTGGGTGTAGCTGTATTCCTTCAGTGTATAATTGTTTTATTCTGGGTTGATCAAGCTTTTTATGTGCTAGGTTATTATGTGCAAGATTACTATTTGCTAGGTTATTATGCGCTAGAGTATTACTTTTTAAAGTACTCCAAGTGGTCAAAACAGTAATATTCAAATCCAAAATATTCAATGGCTTAATAAAGCAAAATGAAAATAAAATATAAATTTTAATACATATATATTAAAATCTAGGTAAATTGCAATTTATGCAAGAAAAATAGAGTATCACTATCTTCCCAGGGCTCTCCATTGAAATAACTGTGTCCAGTATGATATAGACTAAAGGTAGCCATGATATTTTATGTTGTGAGGCTTAACACACCATCAGGGCACAGAGAACTGTGATTTTAATCACATTATTTTTGTTATTTTGGTTTGGTGGCTCCATTTTTTGCTTGTATTTTTTGCCTGATGAACCTGGCTACTAATACTGTATATCTGCTAGGAGCAATGCATATCTACTGTTTGGAGAAGTAGATAGAGATGAGCAAACAGCGTTCGATCGAATTGATATTCGATCGAATTGATATTCGATCGAATATCAGGCCGCTCGAGGTATTCGATTCCAATCGAACACCAGGTGGCAAACGCAGTAAAAATTTGTATCCCCTCCCACCTTCTCCTGGCGCGTTTTGTGCACCAATAACAGTGCAGGGGAGGTGGGACAGGAACTACAACAACGTAGGTAGTGAAAAAAGTTGAAAAAACACATTGGCTGCCGAAAACATGTGACCTCCAATTTAGACAAATGGTGGATTTACCATTCGTTTAATTTGGAGGAGTGAACTATATGAATGTGAGACAGGGACAGATCTACAGGCAGGGTTAGTGTCAAGATACGGAGTCGCCGCGGTCTCCTTGCTGCGCGGCGTCTCCCTGGGAGACGTGTTAGGAGTTCTATTGGGTGTGCTTAGGTCATTAAGGGTTAATCTTTTCCTTGCTTTCAGTCTCCATGTCATTAGCCATCAGGTGTGTTCTCTGCTGCTATTTAATCCCCACCCAGGCATGGATCCTTGCCAGCCATTCACTTGGGTTTCCTGGTCCCCCTGCTCAGTCTGATTCCCTGTCTGTTTGTATTCCATATGTTTCTTGGTTTTTAGACCCGGCTTGTATTTTTGACTCTCCCTTGTCTTTTGATTCGGTACCTTTATTATATCTCCTGGCTCGACCTCTTGCTCGTCTGACCTCGCCTTCTCTTCTGTGTCTTGCTGGGACTTGTGGTCCTCCCTGGTTCCACGCTGTTTAGTCTTTTGTTTTGCATTGTATTTACACTGTGCTTTCTGTTTAGGTGTGACCCCTGTGACTCCAGTCCCTAGGACTTTCAGGGCCTTCTCTTGCCTAATCCTAGCCGCCGGGATAGAAGCGTAAGGAGTCGTGGTAGGCGCACTTCAATTAGGAAGTGCATTGGTTTGCCTCATCTCAGATACTACAGCATAGTCATAGCCGCAGGGCCTACGACCCCTTTTGTCATTAGTTGCACAGTATTGCTTTCCCAGCTGTGTCACTTTGCACTGCCTGACCCTGACTCCAATCCTTACATAATGTCTGGCCCTTACCCTAGACAGGCCGCCCGGCGGTTTAGTGTGGATGCCGAATACTCCGACTGGACGAACTGTCGAGGCAGGTGCAGGGCATGGCTGGGTTAATTAATCAAGTCTCGCAGCGTCTGGATGCTTTGCCTGCATCAGCCGCTGCAGGTTCTTCTATTCAAACACCAGTTTTTCCCATATTGAATACCCGTCAGGATCCTAAAATGCTCTTGCCTGACCGTTTTGACGGTAAACCAGACAGATTCCGAACATTTCGGGAATCTTGCCATTTATTTTTTCGTTTTAATTTCCTTTCTTCTGAAGCAGAGCAGGTGGCGCTGGTGGTGTCCCTTCTACGAGGGTCACCACAAGACTGGGCCTTGGCTCTACCTGCTGGAGCTCCTGAATGGAATTCATTAAATAAGTTTTTTCAACCATTAGGTCAGATTTATGATGACCCTAATAGAGTTGCCTTGGCCGAGTCCCATCTATTGTCTATTCAGCAGGGAGTTAGAACTGCCGAGGACTATTGTACGGAGTTTCGTCAGTGGAGCTCTCAGTCAGGGTGGACAGACAGACCTTTGTTAACCCTTTTCAGACAAGGTTTATCTGATTCTGTAAAAGATGCTCTAGTAAGTCATCCAGTCCCTGAAAATCTAGGAGACTTTATGTCCTTGGCTATTTCTATTGATAGGAGGCTTAGGGAAAGGCGTAGAGAGAAATTAAGCAAACCTGGGTCCTCAGCTAAATCCTGGTCTGTCCTTTCGGAACCTATCCCTCCTTCTGCTGTTCCTACCTCTTGTTCTATTCCTGAAGAAGAACCGATGATATTGGGGTCCACAACCGCCTCCAGGAGAAAGTATCGCCTAGAAAACGTTCTGTGTCTGTATTGCCGCAAACCTGGACATATCCTGAGAAACTGTCCAACCAGACCTAAACCACCGCCGGGAAACGCCAATGCCTGAGTGATTTCCGGGAGGGTCAATCAGGCACACAGGTACCTCCTAATAATATTGAGAAATGTTTACTCCCTGCTATTCTTATTAATGGTAATAAAACTTTTGCATGTCAGGCGATGGTAGATTCAGGTGCCGCCATGAACTTCATCCATGAAGTGGTGGCGTAAGCTCTAGGAATTGAATTAATTCCCTTGCAATACCCATTTCAGGTATCTGTAGCAGATCTAACCCCTTTGTCTGAAGGGAAAATCTTAGCCCGTACTGCTGAGGTGCAGTTTTTTGTCGGCAGTTTACATGTTGAAAAAGTGTCATTTTTTGTTATAAAAAGACTGGCTGCAGACGTTATTCTTGGTTTACCCTGGTTGCGTGTACATAATCCAGTCTTTAATTGGGAAACTTCGGAGTTGGTTAGATGGGGAGATTCCTGTACTTCTCATATTAATACTATTTGTACTATCAAAAATGATATCAAAATTCCGGAATTTATTACCGAGTTCAAAGACGTCTTTGACAAGCTCAGTGCGGAGGCCTTGCCTCCACATCGACCTTATGACTGTGCAATTGATTTGGTTCCTGGAGCTAAACTACCCAAAGGTCGCATTTTTAACCTTTCAGCTCCAGAGCGCGAGTCCATGCGCCAGTACATTAAAGAGAGCCTATCTAAAAGACATATCCGACCTTCAGTTTCTCCTGTGGGGGCGGGGTTTTTCTTCGTTGAAAAAAAAAATGGTGGCCTCCGACCTTGTATTGACTACAGGGAATTGAATAAAATTACGGTCAAAGACCAACATCCTCTGCCACTCATCCCGGATCTTTGTAACCAGGTGGTGGGGGCTCGGTGGTTTTCTAAAATTGACCTCCGTGGAGCTTACAACTTGATTCGGATAAGAGACGGGGATGAGTGGAAAACCGCATTTAATACCCCGGAAGGTCATTTTGAATACCTAGTTATGCCTTTTGGTTTGAGCAATGCTCCGGCGGTATTTCAACGTTTTGTGAATGACATTTTTAGGGATCTGTTAGGTAGATATCTAGTAATTTATTTAGATGACATCCTCATATTCTCAACGGACTGGGAGTCACATCAGCAACATGTAAAAGAGGTTCTTCTTAGGCTACGTCAAAACCACCTCTGTGCTAAGTTATCCAAGTGTCAATTTGGAGTCCAGGAGATAGGTTTTTTGGGATACATCCTTACTCCTGGTACCATTGGTATGGATCCCAGAAAGGTATCTGCAGTACTTGAATGGGGGAAACCTACTACCTTAAAAGAAGTTCAGAGGTTTCTAGGTTTCGCCAACTATTACCGAAAATTTAACCGAAATTTTTCTTCCACTGTTAAACCTCTCACGGATTTGAACAAAAAGGGGGCGGATCCTGCCTCCTGGACACCAGAGACGGAGGTAGCGTTCGCCACCCTAAAACAACTCTTTACTTCTGCTCCAGTCCTGGTCCATCCTGATCCTGAATTGCCATTTATTGTAGAGGTTGACGCTTCAGAAGTAGGTGTAGGAGCCGTCCTGTCTCAGGGCACTGAACCATTTACCAACCTCCAACCTATCGCCTACTTTTCCAGGAGGTTCTCCACTACCGAGGCCAATTATGATGTTGGCAATAGAGAGCTTCTGGCGATTAAGTGGGCCTTTGAAGAGTGGAGACACTTCCTGGAGGGGGCCAGACGTAAAATTACTGTACTGACTGACCACAAAAACTTATTATATTTAGACAAGGCAAAAAGATTAAATCCCCGTCAAGCCAGGTGGGCTCTATTTTTCACTAGGTTTCACTTTGTAATTACCTACCGTCCCGGCTCAAAGAATACTAAAGCAGATGCCTTGTCTAGAAGTTTTGGTCTTAGTGGTGGGGACCCTGAAAATATACTTGCTCCTGGGGTGGTAGTGGCAGTTTTGACCTCGGATCTTGAAACCCGTATTCTCAACACTCAGGATGCTGCCCCTAGTGCGCTACCGCCAGGTAAATTGTTTGTTCCTAGCCACCTCCACTTGATGCTCTTAGAGGAGATCCACTCCTCTGTTCTGGCAGGTCATCCAGGCATTGCTGGTACTGAGAATCTGTTATCACGAACGTGCCATCTTGGCAACGAGATGTTAAAAATTTTGTTCATTCTTGCGAGACCTGTGCCAGATCTAAGGTGCCCCATCAACTTCCAGCGGGTCTTTTACATCCACTCCCGCTACCCAATAGACCCTGGTCACACATCTCCATGGATTTTATTACCGATCTCCCATCCTCTAAAGGGAAATCGGTAATTTGGGTTGTAGTAGATCGTTTTTCTAAGATGTCCCACTTTGTTGCCTTGAAAAAATTGCCTTCAGCTAAATTGTTGGCCTGGTTGTTTATCCGCCACATTTTACGTCTGCATGGTATTCCTTCAAATGTGGTGTCGGACAGGGGCGTACAGTTTGTGTCCAGGTTTTGGAAAGCCTTTTGTAACAGGTTGGGAGTCTCTCTTTCTTTTTCCTCAGCCTTCCACCCAGAGACTAACGGTCAAACAGAGAGATTGAATCAATCTTTGGAACAGTATTTGAGGTGCTTTGTGTCTGATTGCCAAGATAAATGGAGTGAATATTTGCCCATGGCTGAATTTGCACTAAATAATCATGTCAACTCCTCGACTCGGTCGTCTCCTTTTCACATTAACTATGGTTTTCACCCCAGATTCTCCTCAGGAATGAATTCGCCTTTTCCTCAGTAGAGGACGTTGCTAAATCTCTCTGTACTGTATGGGCTGAAAGCCTGGCATCACTGAGAAAAGCCCAGGCTAATCAAGTAAATTTCGCCAACAGAAAGCGCCGCCCTGGACCTGACTTTGTGATGGGTGACAAGGTCTGGTTATCCACTAAAAATCTCCAACTTCATGTTCCATCTACTAAATTTGCCCTGCGTTTTATTGGTCCATATCCCATTTCTGAAATAATCAACCCTGTGTCATTCAAATTATCACTTCCTAGGTCCCTCCATATTCACCCAGTTTTTCATAAGTCCCTACTCAAAAAGTATGTTCCGGCAATGGTCACTTGTTCCCCACCCAAACCAGTGATCGTTCAGGGGGAACTAGAGTATGAGGTGGAACGGGTCATTGATTCACGCAGCCCTAATCCTAGCCACCGGGATAGAAGCGTAAGGAGTCGTGGTAGGCGCACTTCAATTAGGAAGTGCATTGGTCTGCCTCATCTCAGATACTGCAGCATAGTCATAGCCGCAGGGCCTACAACCCCTTTTGTCATTAGTTGCACAGTATTGCTTTCCCAGCTGTGTCACTTTGCACTGCCTGACCCTGACTCCAATCCTTACAGTTAGCTAGGGATAACCTTTATTTAGGGGGGAATGTCACTCACCCAGCTCTTTGGTGCTCTATCTTGTCGGGATCCCTGCCAGCTTGCAACATGCACAAGCTGACTTTTTTCTATAGGGATGCTTTGACCAGCGCTGATTGGCTGAATGCCCGTACACTGGCCAATAAAGGCTGGTCGTGCTGAGTGTGCAGTATGCAGTATAGCAGAGCTGGGATTTTAAAGAGGATCCTATTCACTACACAGCATGTACCCCACGCTGTGTAGTGATTAAAATGCACAGGCTCTGCTATATCTTGCTATAGAAATGAGTTGACCAGCATTGATTGGCTAGTGTATGGGCATTCGGCCAATCAACGCTGGTCAGGGGATCCCGACATAATAAAGGTACTTGATGCCCCCAGACATGCTTCCCCTACTGTCCCAGTTGCTTTCCAGGGTGTTGGCATCATTTCCTGGGGTGTCTTAGTGGACTTGGAGAATCTCCTGAGTTGAATGGTTGGATCCTCTGTAGTGAAGCATTTTCTCCTATAGACTATTCGTTCGAATAGTCGAATATTGAGATGCTATTCATAACGAATATAGAATCTCGAACATTTTACTGTTCGCTCATCTCTAGCAGTAGATATGATGGATGTATCTGAAAGGCACACTATACATAGAACGGTTGATGTTCTAACCCTGAGTATATGTGGTAGCATTGAATTTATCAAGCATTGGTGTGATAGCTTTGATGTATATAAGAGACTCTATGCGCACAGAATGACCGCTTTCATGCTATATATCTTAACCACCTGTTAAGTCTATTATAGCATGCTATCATGGCTGTCTTTTGTCTATATCATACTGGAGACAGTTATTTGAGTAGAGAGTCCTGGGAAAATAGTGATACTATATTTTTCCTATACAATTTAGGGGAATCTTTAATTAAAAATATATCCTGTGTAAATAGCAATTTACCTAGGTTTTAATATAAATGTATTAAAAGTTATATTCTATTTTTATTTTGCTCTATTAAGCCATTGAATATTTTGGACTTGACTATTACTTTTTTAGTGTTATTTTATAAAAATTAGATAATTACTGTTCACATCTCCATATTCCATTCTCCCACAGTTTTTTTGTGAAGATTCCATATTTGCATACACATATATTTTATTTCCATGATGTCCAACCTCACAAACCAAAGTTTCACTGCTTACTACCTTTCCAGGCCTTATAGATCTACCACCTTTTTAGAATTACATCCTTACAGCTTACTGGACTTCAAGTACATTATTCCTCTGTTTGCTCATTGTTATCACTTTAAACTAGAGCAAAGTACAATATAACTTTTTATATAATTTTCAAAACTCTGTGTAATATCATTAAGGATCTGTAAATAAATAATCCTGGCAGCAATTATTTTTCAATTAGTCTACTAAGAACTATAATCCTTGATAAATATTTGTTTTCTGCGTTATACTCTATGGAGCAGCATTTTTTCAGCAAATTCAGAATAAAAGTAAGTTTTACTATCATAAAAATATTAATGATAATCATTTAAACTTTAAAGTAATGGGAATAAAAATTAAATGTTAATTACAAGTTAAGTAAATAACCACATAATTATATATTATAAAAACATGGTTAGAAGCAACACTGATTGAATTATATGACTTTATAGTTCAGTGCTTTCTTATTTTAACTCCCATGTGGAATGGCCTATTTTGACCCTTAAAATGTAAGTATTATTTCACTTTTTAATGGTAAAGGATACAATAGACTTTATGTAATAGTCTTTACTACTGAATTTTGTCAACTTTTATTATTAAAAAAAAAAACCTGCAGTGCTTTACGTAAAAATCCATACTCATTGTATCCTGTACAAGCTGAATAGTAATATGCAGAGGAAGGCTTCTCAGTCTGCCTTTCTTCTATCTGCCTGCTGCCTACATACGGTACATGGCAGTAAATATCTACAACTCTGGCAAAAATTAAGAGACCACTGCAAAATTTTTCAATGGAGTTCAGGTCTAGAGATTGGGCTGACCATGACAGGGTCTTGATGTGATGCATCTTCATACACATTGATTGACCTAGCTGTGTGGCATGGATCATTGTCCTGCTGGAAAAAAAACAGTACTTAGAGTTGGGGAACATTACCTGAGCAGAAGGAAGCAAATGTTTTTCCAGGATAACTTTGTATGCGGCTTGATTCAAAGGTCCTTCACAAAGATTAACCTGCCCAATTCCAGTATTGATGAAGCATCACCAGATAATCACAGAACCTCCACCAAATTTAACAGTGGGTGCAAGACATTGTGGCTTGTACACCTCTCCAGGTCTCAGTCTAACCATTAGATGACCTTGTGTTGGGCAAAGATGAAAATTAGACTAATCAGAGAAGATTACCTTACTCCAGTCTTCTATGGTCTTTGGCAAACTTCACCATGGCTCTCCTTTGCTTCTCATTGATTAAAGGCTTTTTTTAGTTTTACATAACTTGAGCCCTGTCTCTAGGAGTCTGTTTCTCATCGTTGTTGCCATTCCCTTCACCTCAGCTGCTAATTGCCATTGCTTTTGTAGCAGGAAAAATAGAAATGGAGTCCAGTAACCACAAATCCTAAAATCCAATTTTATTTAATCCATACAGAAGTAAAAATTCAGGTTTTTTTAGACTGCAATGATGGTCCCCATTATGCAAAGAAAGCGTCCTGACTGACACGTTTCGGAAATAGTTTTCCTTAATTGTAGCCTGGCAGCTTGGTGAAACACAGGAACTTTTATAGACATACTAATTACACCTCAACACCTGATACATCACATGTGGCTAAGCATTAACCCTATGAGCCAATGCTAACGCGAAAATGCAAATGTGAAATGACAACAGTGATTAGAAACTATTAAAAACAAAGTTCTTGCAATAACACATATAATATGAAAAATGTCATACATAGATTAAATAAAATCGGATTTTAGGATTCGTGGTTGCTGCACTCCGCTTCTATTTTTCCTGTTTCGGATACGTTCTGGTCCGTCAGAACCTCTCCAGTCCAGTTCCAACATTAATGATGTGAGTTTTTCGCAAAATTAATTATATATATTTCAGACTTTTTTGCAAGTGGGCTGTGTTTTCCCTCTCTTCCTACCCTCCATTTGTTGATTCCTTTTGTAGGTCACTTGATATCATCTTGAGTTTGCTGAGTGACGTTTGAATAAGATGATGGTCATCCTGGTCATTGGAGAGTTGCTCTCGCCCTCTGCCGGTCTGTAGCTTTGTTGTCCCCAATGTCTGCTGCTTGACCTTGTTGTAATGGACTGTAGCAATCAAAATTTTAAAGATGGAGGCAACATGACGCTCACTGTATCCCTCTGCTATTAAAGCCAGAATTGAGCCCTTCTTTTCCTCACTCAAGACTTTTCTTTTCAACTCTTTTGGCATGGTTAAAAGTTAGTTTTTCAAATAAATTTTGGGTTATTCCTAGCACTTGTTTTGCAATCCAGCTTGTCCTATTGCAAGAGGATTGTGAAGACCACAGCAGTGTTTTTTATACTTTCCCTTGTTAAATAAGATTTGGTTCAGGTGATCACCTAATCAGAAGCACATTAATTAGAATGAGGTGGACTTTGGTTGGAATTCAACTGACACTAGAATGAAATGGCTGTCCGACATGTAGACATGCTGATTTTTAGAAAACTGTGCAATGGTCTCTTAATTTTTTCCAGAGCTGCAGATATGACCTCACTTATATGTGCTATTTAATGAACATTCCCAACTATGTATATCACTAGTTAAAGTAGTTGTCCATGAAAAAAAAATAAAATAGACAGAATAGGACTGGTGAGGTGAACAAAGAAAAAAAAAAAAATCATACTCACCTGTCCCCGGTGCTTCAGTGTCATGTCAGTGTGGTCCGGTCCTTCTGCTGTCTTCTTGAAGTAAAACTCCCTACTGACTGTGACATTCAGGATCCCTTTTGCTGAAGCCCTGATTGGCCTCAGCAGTAATGTGACCAGTTAGCGGCCTCAGCAGCTTCAGAAAATGAACCTGAAATGTCACAAGTAGTGATGTCATGTGTCCTTTGCTAAAGGGGGGTTAATTGACCACAGCAATTACGTGTGGCAGAAACATCTTCTGAAAGAAAACAATGGACTACAGAACCAGACCATGCTGGAAGGCACCAGAGCACCTAGAAAAGGTGAGTATGATTTTTTTTGTCACCTCCCACAGCCTTTTTGAAATATAAAATTTTAACCTGGACAACCCCTTTAGGTATCTTTTCTAAACACAATAAGCTATTAAAAAGTGATATGCTAAACTATCATATTTGTGTCTATGTGTGCCCACCCAGTGTGGGAGGTTGAGTTTCAGCTTTTCCAGGCTTTTGTAAGTATATCATTATATTGCGTTAAATTAGTTTAAAAGAAATTGACGTTCCTATCAAATTGAAAATCAGTTATATTTGGATATATAACAATGACACAGGGACAACCATTAGATTTGCAATAATGATGGACACATTTATTTTCATCCATGAAGAAATTGTAGGCATTGGGTAGTTAGAATATACAGTCATGGCCAAAAGTTTTGAGAATGATACAAATCTTATATTTTCACATGATCTGCTGCCCTCTGTTTTTTTATGTGTGTTTGTCAGATGTTTTTATTAGAGATGAGCGAACAGTGTTCTATCGAACACATGTTCGATCGGATATCAGGGTGTTCGCCATGTTCGAATCGAATCGAACACCACGTGGTAAAGTGCGCCAAAATTCGATTCCCCTCCCACCTTCCCTGGCGCCTTTTTTGCACCAATAACAGCGCAGGGGAGGTGGGACAGGAACTACGACACCGGGGGCATTGAAAAAAATTGGAAAAAGTCATTGGCTGCCGAAATCAGGTGACCTCCATTTTAGACGAATAGTGGATTTCAAATCCGGGTCATATGAGAATGTGAACTTTGTGACTATGAGACAGGGATAGCTGTACAGGCAGGGATAGCTAGGGATAACCTTTATTTAGGGGGGAATGTTATTAAAAATAACTTTTTGGGGCTCTATCGGGTGTGTAATTGTGATTTTTGTGAGATAAACTTTTTCCCATAGGGATGCATTGGCCAGCGCTGATTGGCCGAATTCCGTACTCTGGCCAATCAGTGCTGGCCAATGCATTCTATTAGCTTGATGAAGCAGAGTGTGCACAAGGGTTCAAGCGCACCCTCGGCTCTGATGTAGCAGAGCCGAGGCTGCACAAGGGTTCAAGCGCACCCTCGGCTCTGATGTAGGAGAGCCGAGGGTGCACTTGAACCCTTGTGCACCCTCAGCTCTGCTACATCAGAGCCGAGGGTGCGCTTGAACCCTTGTGCACACTCTGCTTCATCAAGCTAATAGAATGCATTGGCCAGCGTTGATTGGCCAATGTATTCTATTAGCCTGATGAAGTAGAGCTGAATGTGTGTGCTAAGCACACACATTCAGCTCTACTTCATCGGGCTAATAGAATGCATTGGTCAGCGCTGATTGGCCAGAGTACGGAACTCGACCAATCAGCGCTGGCTCTGCTGGAGGAGGCGGAGTCTAAGATCGCTCCACACCAGTCTCCATTCAGGTCCGACCTTAGACTCCGCCTCCTCCGGCAGAGCCAGCGCTGATTGGCCGAAGGCTGGCCAATGCATTCCTATGCGAATGCAGACTTAGCAGTGCTGAGTCAGTTTTGCTCAACTACACATCTGATGCACACTCGGCACTGCTACATCAGATGTAGCAATCTGATGTAGCAGAGCCGAGGGTGCACTAGAACCCCTGTGCAAACTCAGTTCACGCTAATAGAATGCATTGGCCAGCGCTGATTGGCCAATGCATTCTATTAGCCCGATGAAGTAGAGCTGAATGTGTGTGCTAAGCACACACATTCAGCACTGCTTCATCACGCCAATACAATGCATTAGCCAGTGCTGATTGGCCAGAGTACGGAATTCGGCCAATCAGCGCTGGCTCTGCTGGAGGAGGCGGAGTCTAATGTCGGACCTGAATGGAGACTGGTGTGGAGCGATCTTAGACTCCGCCTCCTCCAGCAGAGCCAGCGCTGATTGGTCGAGTTCCGTACTCTGGCCAATCAGCGCTGGCCAATGCATTCTATTAGCCCGATGAAGTAGAGCTGAATGTGTGTGCTTAGCACACACATTCAGCTCTACTTCATCAGGCTAATAGAATACATTGGCCAATCAGCGCTGGCCAATGCATTCTATTAGCTTGATGAAGCAGAGTGTGCACAAGGGTTCAAGCGCACCCTCGGCTCTGATGTAGCAGAGCTGAGGCTGCACAAGGGTTCAAGCGCACCCTCGGCTCTGATTTAGGAGAGCCGAGGGTGCACTTGAACCCTTGTGCACCCTCAGCTCTGCTACATCAGAGCCGAGGGTGCGCTTGAACCCTTGTGCACACTCTGCTTCATCAAGCTAATAGAATGCATTGGCCAGCGCTGATTGGCCAATGTATTCTATTAGCCTGATGAAGTAGAGCTGAATGTGTGTGCTAAGCACCTCGGCTCTACTTCATCGGGCTAATAGAATGCATTGGCCAGCGCTGATTGGCCAGAGTACGGAACTCGACCAATCAGCGCTGGCTCTGCTGGAGGAGGCGGAGTCTAAGATAGCTCCACACCAGTCTCCATTCAGGTCCGACCTTAGACTCCGCCTCCTCCAGCAGAGCCAGCGCTGATTGGCCGAATTCCGTACTCTGGCCAATCAGCACTGGCTAATGCATTGTATTTGCGTGATGAAGCAGTGCTGAATGTGTGTGCTTAGCACACACATTCAGCTCTACTTCATCGGGCTAATAGAATGCATTGGCCAGCGCTGATTGGCCGAATTCCGTACTCTGGCCAATCAGCACTGGCTAATGCATTGTATTGGCGTGATGAAGCAGTGCTGAATGAGTGTGCTTAGCACACACATTCGGCTCTACTTCATCGGGCTAATAGAATGCATTGGCCAATCAGCGCTGGCCAATGCATTCTATTAGCATGAACTGAGTTTGCACAGGGGTTCTAGTGCACCCTCGGCTCTGCTACATCAGATTGCTACATCTGATGTAGCAGTGCCGAGTGTGCATCAGATGTGTAGTTGAGCAAAACTGACTCAGCACTGCTAAGTCTGCATTCGCATAGGAATGCATTGGCCAGCCTTCGGCCAATCAGCGCTGGCTCTGCCGGAGGAGGCGGAGTCTAAGGTCGGACCTGAATGGAGACTGGTGTGGAGCTATCTTAGACTCCGCCTCCTCCAGCAGAGCCAGCGCTGATTGGTCGAGTTCCGTACTCTGGCCAATCAGCACTGGCCAATGCATTTCTATGGGGAAAAGTTAGCTTGCGAAAATCGCAAACTGACAGGGATTTCCATGAAATAAAGTGACTTTTATGCCCCCAGACATGCTTCCCCTGCTGTCCCAGTGTCATTCCAGGGTGTTGGTATCATTTCCTGGGGTGTCATAGTGGACTTGGTGACCCTCCAGACACGAATTTGGGTTTCCCCCTTAACGAGTTTATGTTCCCCATAGACTATAATGGGGTTTGAAACCCATTCGAACACTCGAACAGTGAGCGGCTGTTCGAATCGAATTTCGAACCTCGAACATTTTAGTGTTCGCTCATCTCTAGTTTTTATCACATACAGAAATAGAATTGCAATCATATTCTGAGTAATAAAAGCTTATATTGACAGTTAGAATGAGTTAATGCAGCAAGTCAATATTTGCAGTGTTGACCCTTCTTCTTCAGGACCTCTGCAATTCTCCCTGGCATGCTCTCAATCAACTTCAGGACCAAATCCTGACTGATAGCAGTCCATTCTTGCACAATCAATGCTTGCATTTTGTCAGAATTTGTAGGTTTTTGTTTGTCCACCCGTCTCTTGATGATTGACCACAGGTTCTCAATGGGATTAAGATCTGGGGAGTTTCCAGGCCATGGACCCAAAATCTCTATGTTTTGTTCCCTGAGCCATTTAGTTATCACCTTTGCTTTATGGCAAGGTGCTCCATCATGCTGGAAAAGGCATTGTTGATCTCCAAACTGCTCTTGGACGGTTGGGAGAAGTTGATCTTGGAGGACATTCTGGTACCATTCTTTATTCATGGCTGTGTTTTTAGGCAACACTGTGAGAGAGCCGATTCCCTTGGCTGAGAAGCAACCCCACACATGAATGGTTTCAGGATGCTTTACAGTTGGCATGAGACAAGACTGGTGGTAGCGCTCACCTCGTCTTCTCCGAATAAGCTGTTTTCCAGATGTCCCAAACAATCGAAAAGGGGATTCATCAGAGAAAATGACTTTACCCCAGTCCTCAGCAGTCCACTCCCTGTACCTTTTGCAGAATATCAGTCTGTCCCTGATGTTTTTTTTCTGGAGAGAAGTGGCTTCTTTGCTGTCCTCCTTGAGACCAGGCCTTGCTCCAAGAGTCTCCGCCTCACAGTGCGTGCAGATTCACTCACACCTGCCTGCTGCCATTCCTGAGCAAGCTCTGCACCCCTGGTAGCCCGATCCCACAGCTGAAACACTTTTAAGACACGGTCCTGGCACTTGCTGGTCTTTGTTGGGTGCCCTGGAGCCTTTTTGCCAACAATGGAACCTCTCTCCTTGAAGTTCTTGATGATGCGATAGATTGTTGACTCAGGTGCAATCTTACTAGCTGCGATACTCTTCCCTGTTAGGCCATTTTTGTGCAGTGCAATGATGACTGCACGTGTTTCTTTAGAGATAACCATGGTTAACAGAAGAGAAACAATGATGCCAAGCACCAGCCTCCTTTTAAAGTGTCCAGTGGTGTCATTCTTACTTAATCATGACAGATTGATCTCCAGTCCTGTCCTCATCAACACCCACACCTGTGTTAATGGAGCAATCACTGAAACGATGTTAGCTGGTCCTTTTAAGGCAGGGCTGCAATGATGTTGAAATGTGTTTTGGGGAATAAAGTTCATTTTCTAGGCAAATATTGACAGCAAGTAATTGCTGTTAAGCTGATCACTCTTTATAACATTCTGGAGTATATGCAAATTGCCATTAGAAAAACTGAAGCAGTAGACTTTGTAAAAATTAATATTTGTATCATTCTCAAAACTTTTGGCCATGACTGTATAGTATAAGCTAAATGTAATTTTGTTTAGCATGACTCAGTACATAGTTATGGGCGAATACAGAGGCAGTTTTTTATTAGTACTTACCTTTCATTCACATCTGCGTTCGCTATTCCATTTGGGGAGTCCCCATGGGGACCCCCGAACGGAATAGCGAATGCAACTGCAAGTGCTGTGCAGTGAAAGCACACAGACCCCATAGACTATAATGAGGTCCATGTGCTTGCCGCGCGCTGCTACAGCACAATTTTAAACTATATATTTTGGGACCCCTCTCACCCACAAAGACCTAGGCATTTAAAGTAGTGTTTGTACCACAACAGAAGTCCAAAACTCAGTTTTAATAAAATGTAGAGAGACATTGATTCACTACTCTAGAAGTTCTTTTGCTGGGCCCCTATCCTTCAAACGTTGCACTTTTTTTTTTTCTCAAACCACTTGGGGGAAGGGTTGTATGCTGTGATGGCTGCATCTGTTGGCTGTTAATACAGAAATAAATTGACTTTTCAATACTGTAGTATGAAAATAAAAATAAAAAACAATAAAAATGTGATTATCTTCATTACCTAAAAAAAATTATATAAAATAAGCTTTCTCAAAACAATGTAATAATTTGAGCATTTGCTGGATTTTTTTTTTACTACAGAAAAAACAGTGTTTTCTACTTTCCAAGTTGCTGCAGTAAAATATTTAAGTTAAGCTTATACTTCACAAATGTCAAAACACTGCCTAAAACAGTTCCTTGTCTAACAGTCTGTTATAATGCATTTCTTTTGGGTAGGAACTAATGAGAAATTCAACATACCTAAATTTATACTTGTTTCAAATGTCAATAGTCAACTCAACGTAAAAGAAAGACATAAGTATCCTACTGTATAACATTTTTCCATAGAATAAAAAAAAAAAAACCCCTCTGAATATCGGTTATATTTATGTGACTCATTATGCCTCTTCCCTGACAAAACAGGAGAGGAGAAAGAAAATAAAAGTAAATCAATGGTCAATAAAAAAAAAAAAAAAAAAAAACATGAAAAATCTATATTTTAATCAACCAGTTCTAAAGGTTTATCTTTACTCTCCCATCTAAAACAATTTTCTTAATGTATTAAATAAAATTGCTAATTTCCCAATGAGTCAGATACAAATTCACAGCCATATAATAGCTTATGATACTTTCTAGTTATATTTTGAAAATTAAAAGTTACTTTTTCTTTAATAAATTTTTCATTTTTACAAGGGGTTATAGGAACAATTTGATTCCACTCTTTTTACACAATTTCTCCTGAACACGACAATACCCCATATGTGGTTATACCGGATGTACAGGCACATGGTAGCACTTGAAATAAAAAAGATCTGTAATTGGCTTTTGGAGATCAGATTTTGCTGGAATATTTTTCAGGCATCATGGCCCATTTGCAGAGCCCCACAGGTACCAAAACAGTGGAAACCCCCAAAATTTAATCTCATCCCATCCCTTAAGTAATTTATTAAGTGCTATAGTTTGTACTTTGACCTTTGATGTTTTTCTCAGAATTGACCATGAAAATTTAAGGTGTCATTTTTTTCTTATACAATGTTGCTTTAACTCTTTTGTGCATTTCCACTAGAGGGTAAAGGAAAAATACATTCACAATACTTGTATGTTAAGCATTTTTTCCTGACCATAGAAATTCCTCTCATATGAATGTAAACTGATGGATGGTAAGGTACAGAGGGTGCTCTATTGGGATTTTGGAGGGAAGATTTTGCTGTAGCGTTTTTCAGGCATTTTAGAAACTAAACCCATCTAGGAATTTGTAAAGGGGTATAGTGAGCACTTTGAACCCATAGCTGTTTCACACATTTTACAATTTGGACAACATTTTTTAAAAAATACAATGTCACTTTATCCCCTAATATTTCATCTTCAGAGGGGGTTAAAGGAGAGAATGCCCACTTTATTAAAGTGGTATACCCATCTCAAGGATCCCATGTATACTGGTAGCTTATGTAAACTGAAGACTTTTCCTAAACATATTGCTTTAGAAATTCTGCTTTGTTTGCCTTCTTTGTGAACATATTCCTCCCATTGTTTACACAGCGTTTCCATAGCACTGGACCTGCATGGTAGGACAAATGATGTCTATCACTGCTCTCACTGTTATCTACAGCAGGACAATGAATTCAGCTAATTGCAGTTTGATGATAAAGTAGTGTCTGTTATCTCTCTATGTAAACCCATAGATAACACTGAGTCCATTCTCTAGAAGTATGTGCATATTATCTGATCTGTATAAGTAATGTGATACATGATAGTGTCCTGTTCAGCAAGCTGCATTAGGAAAGCGGGGATGGGGGAGTGGAGAAATACAGAAAGAGAAAAGAGTCTGCAAACTGCTGAAACAGGGAGATGGCAAAATCCCTTTAAGCATTTTTTCCTGAATTGTCCCATGTGTGGATATAAACTGCTGTATGTGCGCACAATGGAACAAAACACTTTTTGAAGGGCAGATTTTGATGCAATAGTTTTCAGACACCATGTCCCATTTCTAGAGCCCTCATGGAACCAAAACAGTGGAAACCCCAAAAATGTAATCCCATTTTGTAACCTAGTGGTAGAGTGAGTACTTTGACCTTTCATGTGTTTTGCAGAATTGGGGATGAAAATGAAAAGCAACATTTTTTCCTATCGAAATGTCCCACATGTTGCTGTAAACTGGTGTATAGGCACATGGTGAGTCAGAACACTTTTTTAAGAGCACATTTTGTTGGTTCAAGTTTTCAGTAATAGTTTTCAGGAACCATGCCTGTAGAGCCCCTAATATGTTAGAACAGTGAAAACTCCCAAGATCTCCAGACCCCAAAACTCCCCAAAATACCCTATTTTGGAAATTAGATGACTCAAGCAATTTATCAAGTGGTATAGTGAGCATTTGGACCCCACAGGTTTTACATGAATTTATTTTCCATAAATTGTTGCATAACAAAGGTTGATAGGTAAATCTCTCCAGAGTACATCATGGTATAGTGAAATTAAATTCTAAAATGAATAATTTATTGATGTGTGGTACAGTCTGAAGCACTCCTTCATGCACAGGCCAGATTTTATGGGGCAGGTGTAACACACTGTGCACATTTTGGGTTTTCCCTCTCTTTCTATTTTGTCAGACTTCACTTGGAATGTGTTGCCCTGCGGGGGCCACACGGTGGCTCAGTGGTTAGCATGGCAGCCTTACAGCACTGGAGTCCTGGATTTGAATCCTGCCAAGGGCAAAAAACCATCTGCAAAGAGTTTGTATGTTCTCCCCATGTTTGTGTGGATTTCCAACCCATACTCCAAAAGACATACTGATAGGAAAAAAAAGGAATGTGTTGCCCTGCTATAATATAGGCACCTTCAGTTCCAGGGCCATCCCTTCTTGGTCTTCAAATATCAGATTATTATAACCTCCTCCTGAAACTTTATAAATGCTTCTGTCCTGTCCGCACAGTGTGGTGTCACAATATCAGCTGTACGATGTGCAGAGCCAGCTTTTTGTGCAACTCTCTTGTTTTTGTCATGGCACAATAAGGTTTCAGAATTCAGGTCAGGTGCATCAAACCCACCATGTACTTAATATAGTCCAAGATGCATGCTGGCTTGGGGTACTGGTACCACATACAGGGACAATGGTTCTTTCGTTACCATGAATTATGGTCAGTACAAGGACATCACTCTTGTCTTTATACTTAATCAACAGCATGCTCTCAATGCAGATTGCTCCCCTAAGAAGGCCTCTCTATTTTTTTTTTCCCACAAGCTGCAGTTCCGTTGGAACTGAGGCACCTAAAGAGTGAGATCCTAGTGTAAAAGTTATCCATATACAGGAAATAACCCTGGAACATCAATAAATAAAGCAAATCCCACACTGTTTTCCCACTAATTCCTAGGACTGGGTGGCATTCTGGGGCTCAACCCTGGTGTCCCTTCCTTCAAAAACCCTAAATTTTTGGGTGTAACCTGAGCTGCTTTCCCACAGTTTGAATATGTTTTAATGTTGTACTGTACCCTCTTATCAGGCAGGTATTGGCAGAATTTATAGGGACTGTATCATTGGCTCTAGCGATTTCTAAATAAGTATATACTGTATTTGCATAGCCTTTAGAAAGGTTATTCCACACATATCTTTTGTTTAGTAATCCTCTCAGTCATTTTTGAATTAGCCGCTTTTATTGATATGCTAATTAACCAGCACGGAGCACCGGAAGTTCATTGAGCACTGTGAGCTGTGTGTAATGGACGCATCTAGCTTCCTTACTGTCTCCAAGATGTGACACATGGTCCTAGGTATCCACAGCCTCTTGTAAGATAAGGCTCCTCTCTTGTGCGACACCACCCCAACCAATCTGAATAATGCTACTGGTAATATTACAATGAATACAGTGCAGTAATATTTTTTACTTACAGGAGACACCTGCTCACTTTTCCAGTTTCTTCCCTTTGGACTGCCATGACCACTTCTACCAGCTGTGACTTGTCTGTAAAGTTTGCAACACTTGACTTATAACTTTGAGTCCTCACTTCTCCACCCAACCCATATATATACTCCAGTAGGTGGCGGCCTATTAAAAAAAAGTATCCTTACTTACCTACCTTGCAATCCCTTGATGGAGCTGGAACTGCTGCCACCGTTGCTGTCTCTTCACCTGGCAATAAGATATCTGTGTCTCAGCGCAGGTGACTTGAAGATGCAAATATCCAAATTGCAGCCCCACTGAAAGTGCTACCTGAGGCTTCTGCTTCACCTTGCCTCATTAGGGGTGCACCCCTGAAGGTCACTGTCTGGTCACAATTCCCCTCTATATGTCTGACTGGATTAGAAAAAAACTAACCATAAAACAATAAAACCTCCTTAAATTGACATCTCCCCCTGCCCCTCCTCCCCCTGACATTACTCATATACACATATACCACTGCAATATACTGACGACACGTGTATAAACACTATATTCACTAAGGATACATACATGAACAGTATAACTCAGCAATGGCTTGAGTCTGTCACCATGCTCTGACCCTTGACTATCACAATCTGGCCCTTGTCAATGAATTTCAGATCCTGCTAATGTTTGTCCATTTTTCATGCATTAAAAAATTATTGCTGCCCAAACCTTCACATCCTAAATATTAATAGATGCCATTGTTATGACAGGGCAACATTATCCTTTTACATGTCATTGGTTATAAATATAACAAAAAAATAAATGGGAAAAAAAACTATGCTCCTAAAGTCAATATTTGCTCTATTAGAATGAATTTTTAATATCTTTGCCTCATTGCATTCAATGAGTCTAAACTTTTTATGTCTTTGTATGACTGTGAGTATATATATGATATCCATATTTTATACGGATTTTTGCAAATGTACAATACATTAAAAAAAGATATTTCTGGCATTTTCAATTGTTGATGGCTTTCATGATTCACCACATCAGATAGAATTACTTTATTGTTTATTTATTTGCTTTAATTACTTTTAATTAAATATTTTTTTTAACTTATTTCATATTTTAGTTATCAGTCCGAGGACTGTAAGCAAAGTTATTGCTTTATTATATTTTCTGCATTAGAAAGTTATTAAGTTTCATTACTATTATAGTTAAATGTCAAGTTCAGTTTGGCTTTATAAACTTTGTATTTTAAGTACAAGTAAGATGTCATAAATATATTGGCTCACCACTTTCAGCAACCTATTGTTAAAGATTTATTATATGACACAGCTAAATGGGAGGGTACCCTATCATATACTGTATTTTACCTTAAGATCTCCGATTTTATTGAACTAACCCTTCTTATAAATCTTCCCAGAATAAATCCAGTACCAGTTTGGTCCTTGCAGCAACTTATCTATTCATTTGCTGAATACGTAACACAGCTCTCCTGTAGAAATGAGGCTAGCCCTGTTATTTTAGTATAGGTTTTATTTAACCTTCTTTTTAACAGATCCAGAAGATTCAACTAATAAATACATAAATGCATATTTTATCTTCAAAACACAGTTAAAATGTTAAGATGAATCCTTCATAACTGTATGATAATACTAAAAAAACTAGAAAATGGGTTAAAGGTCTTCCAGTTTAAGCATGGAATGTCATTTGCTTCGAAAACTGTGCCAGCTGAATGAGCTAAAACCTTAATTGAAAAAGTAGCATGACAGTATAATACAGTCGCAAAAAAGTTTGGAGACAAAAGGTGTAAGAGCGTGAATATTTATAGCAAATATGTCAATGTTAAATGGGTATGTGACTTAAAGAACACGTATAACAATACAGGGAAAATATTGTATTAAAATTGATTCTACAAAGAATATTATAACAGTGTATATATGGCTTTAGGATATACAAAACTATGTGGTATGAAAACTAAAACTTGAGTACAGTATGTAAGAATTAGAGATGAGCAAACAGAGAAATATTCGAGATTCAATATTAGTTTCGAATAGTCCCTCAATATTCGACTATTCGAATGAATATTAAACCCCATTATAGTATATGGGAAAAAATGCTTTGTTTCAGGTGAAGCCACACTTCCACTATGTCACAAGTCCACTATGACACCCCAGGAAATTATGCCAACACCCTGGAATGCAACTGGGACAGCAGGGGAAGCATGCCCAAGTACCTGTATTACACCACTATCTCATCGGGATCCCTTTCAGCTTGCGATATGCGGGAGCTGACTTTTTCCCCTCGGAATGCATTGACCAGCATTGATTAGCCGAATGCCATACAGAGTACAGCATTCGGTCAATCAACGCTGGTTCTGCAGGAGGAGCCAGAGTCTAAGATCGGTCCACAGCAGTCTCCATTGTGGTCCGATCTCAGATGTAGCAGTGTTGAGCACACAGGTGTAGCAGAGCTGGCCATGTGCTGAGCTCTGCTACACCTGAGATGTAGCAGAGCTGAGTGTGCGCTGAGCTCTTCTACACCAGAGATGTAGCAGAGCTGAGTGTGCGCTGAGCTCTGCTACACCCGAGATACATCTCGGGTGTAGCAGAGCTCAGCACACACTCAGCTCTGCTGCATCTCTGGTGTAGCAGAGCTCAGCGCATGGCCAGCTCTGCCACATCTCAGATGTAGCAGAGCTGTGCGCTCAACACTGCTACATCTGAGATTGGACTGTGGACCGATCTTAGACTCCATCTCCTCCGGAACTCAGCTCTGCAACATCTCAGGTGTAGCAGAGCTCAGTGCACGGCCAGCTCTGCTACACTTGTGCCCTCAACACTGCTACATCTGAGATGGGACCAAAATGGAGACTGTTGTGGACCGATATTAGACTCTGCCTCCTCCGGCAGAACCAGTGTTGATTGTCCGAATACAGTACTCTGTATGGTATTTGGTCAATCAATGCTGGTCAATGCATTCCTATGGGAAAAAGTCAGCTCCCGCATATCGCAAGCTGACAGGGATCCCGACAAGATAGAGCCCCAAAGAGCTGTTTGAGTAACATTACCACCTAAATAAAGGTAATCCCTAGCTAACCCTGCCAGTACATTTATCCCTGTCTCACAGTCACATAGTTCAGAGTCCCAAATTAACCGAATGTTAAATCCACCATTTGTATAAATTGGAGGTCACCTGATTTAGCCAGCCAATTACTTTTTCCGATTTTTTTTTTAAGTCTCCATTGTCGTAGTCCCTGTCCCACCTCCCCTGCACAGTTATTGGTGCAAAAAAAAAAGCACAAGGGAAGGTGGGAGGGGATACGAATTTTTAGTGCATTTGCCTCATGGTATTTGATTGTAATCGAATATCTCGAACGGCCTGATATTTGATCGAATATCAATTCGCTCATCTCTAGTAAGAATGTGTTCACAATTGATCTCCAATTTGGCTAGTGATTATTTTCTGTTTATGCTAATTCAATACAATATCATGGCATGATAACTTAATCTTCACTTTACCCCACTGTGTGGTTACACATATAAACAGATAGGATAGATAGCATTTTACTTTGTAATAACATGCTAGAAAACCATGTTCTGTTTAGAAAACCAGTTGAACTTGTGCTACCATATCTGGATACATCCAGCCAAGAGAAAGGGTAAGGAATTATGCATCTGTACAGTATTATTATATCTATTATTATGTTATTTATTATACTGTACAAGAAAATATATCTTAGAAACAGAGGTGTAACTTGATGCTTCAGGGCCCTAATGCAGAATATGTAATGGAGCTCTCAATTACCATGTATTATGTATAATACTGATGTTTTCTTATATTGTAGAGAGGTCTTTAGACCCCTCAGGCTCCACAGTCCAGTATCAATTGCTACCTCTATACTCCCTTTAGCTATGCCCCTGTTTAGAAAGCTTAAATCTTTTTCTAAATGAAAAAGTAAAGGGACTTAAGGGGGGGGTATCTAAACCAAAAAGTTTATATACACAGTCCAGTCATATTAATGTGACCACCGTCTACTTTTAGTGTCAATGTTAAATAAACAATCGCAGAAGGCACGTGTCATCAGCCAACTGGGTGCACTCATCATTGTGGAAGGCACGATGGGATGGATCAACACAAGTATGCATCTATCCTTGCGGACCATGTTCACCCCTGCATGCAAATTGTTTTTCCTCAGGATGATGGCATCTACCAGCAGAACAATGTGATGTGTCATAAAGCTTGCAGTGTACGTGCTTGGTTCGAGGAGCACCAGGATGAGTTTACCGTACTCCCTTGACCAGCAAATTGATGAACATGAACCCAATCGAGAATCTGTGGGACCACCTCAATCGGGTTGTTTGAACCATGGATGATCAACCGCATAACCTAGCGCAGCTGGCCATGGCACTGGAGTCGACATGGCTCAATATCCAAGTAAACATCATCACAACATCTCTTCCTGTACATCTCGCACCGGTCTGCTCTGCAAAAGGTGGTTATTCTGGATTTCGACAGGTGGTCACATTAATGTGATTGGACTGTGTAAGAATTATTATTAACTGAGTAGTATTAAATAGTATTAAATGATTTAGTAATGGACGCTCGTGTGCACTGTCAGCCAAAGGTCGGAGACCACCATCTTGAGAGGGTCAATTTATTTTCCTGCTCCTATACAACAACGGCTGCTACATCCCAACCAGAGGTGAGTGACGCAACCTAATATCTGCTACCCGACCTGCTCTTCCTCTGAT
This sequence comes from Leptodactylus fuscus, assembly GCF_031893055.1. Taxonomy (NCBI): domain Eukaryota; kingdom Metazoa; phylum Chordata; class Amphibia; order Anura; family Leptodactylidae; genus Leptodactylus; species Leptodactylus fuscus. The sequence continues at coordinate 246,334,239 of NC_134265.1, forward strand.
AGCAGCGCAAGGATTGTCATCCTGTCCTAGCACCATCCTCCTCGGAACATTGCGGTATGCCTCCCCCTGCAGTACCATCTGGCCTCCGCTTAGCACTGTGGACCCCCGCCCCCCCAGCTATTCCATAAAGACTCACATGAAGTTTCTCCACAACTTTCTGCTTACAAGCCCTCTAACAACTGCTTGCATCTGAAACCCTCTAATTGCTCCTCCTGGCAGTGCCCTCCAACAAGGTATTGGCTTGGGGACGCAAGTATGGAGCCCCTACACTACCATCATGGGGGCTTTCTTACTTTCCCACTGCATAACCTTGGACAATCTGCAATTACCTACTACTTTACTTACCCGGAGCAGAATTTTACAACTCTGACCCCAAGTCAACTCCTACTGGCACTACCTATAATATGCCATAGACTCATAGCTGAAAAAGCTGAGACTCTACACAGACAACAAGGAGACTCCTTGCATGCCCCACTACTGATTTTCTTTCTGACACATCTTCTTTCAATCTATTCTCTAATAGGAGCTTTACCTCACTTGGTCCTCTATGACGGTGTAATCCTTCAATCTAGAGTGCTTTAGAGTGGCCCATCATAAATACTGTCCCTGTACTCAGTCCTCTACCCTATCAAATTTACAGCATACCGTCAACTCACCATAGTGAAAGGAAAGAGGCTTCTCAAATGGTCAGACAATAACTTGACCAACTATCTTCAGTGGGATTGCAACAGACATGGAGAAAATGGCCTCACTACTCCCAGCCCTGCTGAACCATTTCCTCCATCTCTTACCAATAACGTTATGAACCCAGGCAGTATCTGGCTAACACCTACCCTACATCTCCCTCATACTACAAAAAAGTCATTGGCCAAACCCTGCAACCATAAAATTGCTTGGAAACTAAAGCCCTGACCCCAAGCTCACCATCTCCTATAAACAGCCCCATCAAAACAAAAATCATGCCTGAACATGTTTCCCCTGGGAAAGTACTCTCCCGCTCAGTATTTGGAGATATTCACTTAAACAGACACTGGCTGCCATGGGTATCATACAAACTTACCCGTTCCCTGCCTCCATAGCCCAAAGCACGACACAAATTTTTGGTGCACAAAGTAAATTGTCATAAATCCTTTTCTGTTTCAGAAATGTGATGCAAAGACACTTCTAAACCACGCCTATTCTGGAGGACATTTTTCAAAACTGTCTATCCTGTTGTATTTTTATTTTCTGTCCGGTGCACACTGTTCATAAATATGTCGTAAATACTGTGCACTATGAGTTTGGGCACAAATGTAGACAGAAAAATGTTGGACATGGATTAATAAATGTGCCCAATTGTTTCTATAATTTTTTTTTGCTGTTTTTCTCTTTTCCTTTTGTATTCCTAGCAGCATCAATGGCCCAGAACTGTGTTTATATTGACTACACTCATCAGCAATCCACATTTACGCAACGCTTTCTCTGGATGTCGTGTGATAATCAGCATACTTATTCCCTTTATCCCAGAATGTAACACTCTCTTTTCTTCTCTGTATGTTCAATACTAGAAAATACAATAAAAACTTATTGAAAGAAAAATTATTTAATTATTTAAAATCAATGAGCACATCACAAGGGCTACAAAGTGTGGAAGGAATAGTAAGCAATAGATTTCAAATTATTGATCTATGTAGTGAAAATCTACAACAGTAATTGGAAAGGTTGCAGTATTTCATCCCAAGTATGTAGAGAGAACATTGCATGAGTAAATAAATAACCTATTCTATATGAAGAACCAAACCCAAACCCTGCTTTAAACTGGCTTGACTAAATATCAATGTTTCCCAGAAAATATTTAGCAACATTGTCTATGATATTTGCTTATAATGATTGTTTTTTTTTTTTTATATACAAATCCTTTTCCTTAATGCACTTAAATACAACAGGGAATCTTACAAAAATATGTTATAAATTATGATAAGTAACTAAATTGTGACCATGTCTTAGAAATGTTTTGTGCAATGATTGGTCTATATTTTCTCTTCTTATTTTTAAACAATAATAAATTCTAACATTTTATCGAAGACTTTTAGAGATTACAGAAAAAAAAGCACCAAATATTATCAGAATATTTTAAATAATAAACTAAATTAAATAAGCAATTAAGGCTAGCTTCACATCTGTGTTCCGGCTTCCGTTTAAGAGGTCCAATTGGGGAACCCCTGAATGGAAACCTAATCTGCTTAAAAAAGAAGTTACCTGTGGAAACACGTGGACCCCATAGATTACAATGGGGTATGCATGGTTTCCCCTCGGTTTTCATCCGAAAAAGGTGAAAAATATGGAGAGAAAAGAGCGGCTTGCAGAGCTTTTCTCTCTGAATTTTTCAAGCAGAGATGGGAATGGAATCCCTATATGAAGAGCCAACCCTGGTGTGAACCCAGCCTGACAAAGGATTGGAAATAATTGTGATCTACCCCTCCAAAATCTTTAGATGTTGAGTTTAGCAAATTGAAGCCACGGTGTCCAAATCTTAAGCTAATTTTTATGCTTGCCTGAGGCCCAGCCAGAAGGCTCCTCAAACCTACAAATTTGGTTCTCTCAACCCACTCAACCCACTCTGAGTGGTTGGGCGCAGTGGTCTGCAGCCATTTTTGAAGGATGAGGAACTTCACTGCAGTGAGGTGTGTCGTCAGGTCACGTTTAGAGGGAGCCAGATGTGTGTCAGGCAAAGCCAATGCCAAGTGAGGCAAAGAGATCCAGAAGTTTCGACTTGAGAATGACCCGGATGGAGGCCTCAACAGCTTTCTAGTATGAGCTCGGGGCAGAACAAGACCACCAAATAGGTGAGAGAGAACCTACTTCTTGGCCACAATGCCAGCACAAGCTGCTATCTGCTATATTGTATGCGCATAACCATTCTGGGGTCTTGTACCAACTAGGGTTGAGCCGATCTTGAAATTTAAGGATCGTTTTTAAAATCAGATTTTCCATCATTTTCCATTCCAACCCGATCCCAATCCCAATTCCGATCCCAATGCAAGTCAATGGAATGTTTTTAATAATCGAAGATCGGATTTAAAAAATGATCCTATTCACTACACAGCATGAAGTCCAAAAATTGTTTCAATTTCTGGACCCCACGCTGTGTAGTGATTAAAAAAAAATCCCCCGGCTACTTAGCCCCCTGGTGTACGCTTACCTGCACAGATCCGCTGCCGCTCCCCGTTCTCACTCCTCTTCTCTCTTTGACATGCCTTCAGAGCTCCATGTGCGTCCCCACCTCCCTAGGCTAGTGTTAGAGATGATGGGAGTTGGAGGGGCTTGTTGTGGCTTAGGAGAGTGTGGGTGGGGAGACATGAGTGCGTCTCTCCTTTCCAGTACCCGCCCATACTCTCCTAAGCCACAAGCCACACCTTCTCCCAGCATCTCTAACAGAAGAGGAGCGAGAATAGCAAGGAGCGGCAGCACTTCTGTGCAGGTAAGTTGAGCGAAGTTCGCTAGTAGATAGATACTATCAGGGTCGGACTGGCCTGCCGGGGAACCGGTGAATCCCCTGGTGAGCCCCGAGCCCCAACTGTTAAGTCCTTGTACTAATGTAGATACATTGGTCAGGGGCCTCCAATCAAACACCTGACCAATGCATCTGCATTTGCCTCAGAACACAGGGGCCCCCATTAGCTGATACTAAAGCTGCACATAGTGTCCTCCCGAAATATAGGGAAAGTATATATCGAAGGACACATGTGCAGCTTTAGCATCAGCTATAATGGCTGCTCATAATCCTCTCACTGACCTGCTGCAGCTACTGTATAGTTGCTTTTCTGTGAGGACCTGCTGTGCTGCCCGGACTTCCTCCTCCTCACAGTGAGTCGTCTCTCACATTGGAGCATGTGAGGAAGACTGGAAGCAGTCTGCTGTGATGGATCACTCTTCTGGAAAATGTGAGTATATTATTTTGGTAAAATCTGTCTATTTAATATGTATATATGTGTACATTTGTTTAAAGTTTGTATCTTGTATATTGTGTGAGTACTGTGTTTGTATACAGGTATGTATATACAGTATACTATAATAATGTGTAGGAGTGAGTATATATAGTATTCATACATTCATATGAGTATACATATGACATATATGGTATATGAATGTATATAAATGTATATGTGTGTATATATGCTATAATAATGTATTTATGGTATATGTATAAGGCCTGGTTCACATCTGCGTTTGGTAATCCGTTCGAGGAGTCCACATGGGGCCCCCCCTGAATGAACTACAAAAGTATTAGCAAGTGGTGTTCAGTGAAAGCACATGGACCCCATAGACTATAATGGAGTCCGTGTGCTTTCCGCGTGGTTTCTGTACGGAACATGCGGACAGGAAAGTAGATCATGAAGTACTTTTCTGTCTGCATGGTCCGTGTGGACACTGCACGCGGTGGGCCCCTAGAAAAAATTCCACTGGTGGGCCCTAGACACCACAGTCCAACCCTGGATATTATCTACTCTTTTGCTTTGTCCCTGCTTTACTGTATACACAGCTCTGCTACATCTCAGATGTAGCAGAATTGAGTATACAGTAAAACAGGGACAAAACAGAAGAGTGGCAGGCTGCGGTAAATCCATAGGCACGCAGGGGGTTAAGCGGCCGGACACCAGCAGTGTCTGCGTGCCGGCCACTTCCATTCATTCCTATGGGTGCGTGCTATTCGAAACAGCAGTTTTGAATAGTACTCGCTCATCTGATACTATAGCTTTTCCGACAATGATTACTCGATCGCCAATCGGAATCCGATCATTTCTGATCCCGATCGCCCAACCCTAGTGCCAACGTGTCAAAAGCTTGTAATGATTTTCCTGCAACCTTACACAGGAAGATAACCCATGAGACCTTGACAGGATACGTTTAACCTGGTTATGTGTCAGGGACAATCCAAGTTCACACTCCCAGGAGATTATGAAAATCTATGGAGACTGACTCCCATTCACACTCAATGTCGATGCCTTACCAGAGGTCAGCACTCATGATAACAAAATTGGTTCTTTGCCCTCATAGCCAGCAGTATGTTAGTTATATATAACTGCAGCAGTATCACTCTGCTCAACTGAGAAATGGTGGACATTAGAAATTAAACTAGTGTTAGTAACACACCCACCATTTTAGGAGTTTAATCTATGGTCCATTGGACATTGTATATAGAATTGTCAGGTTGCTGTTAGTTTGTGTGTAGGTTATGGAACAGCTATAAGTGTCCTTTACTGTTCATAGAGAGTGGGCACTTGCTGATAGTGCCTATTTCCAGTACCTACACTTGATATTTGATATTAATGATGTCATATGGTGTAGTTTTTAAAACCAACATTTTAATTGGAGGGTAATCGTAATAAAAAATATTTTTTTAGGTGTTTGTTTTGTTGATTTGGTTTCTATTCAATTTCAAACATCAACCCCAAGCGGTCACTTGTTCTTTTTATCTAACACTTTCTGATAATCCAGTGATGTTCCGTTTCACTGCTTCCGAAATGGAACGTCACCATTACTCATTGCACCACTCTATGCCCATCAATACTTACCAAACCTTTCTTTGTCTGGAAACAGCTCCTCCACTCTTCCTTTCTACGAGTAGTGGGCAGAATAGGTTAGTTATGGAGACGGGGTGGGGGGTGTTAGGGGTTAGTAATTGGTGGGATCGCTAGACTAGGGAGATGGGGGAGGATTGGAGAAGCCAGTAATGGGCGGGTTAACTAGGTTAGTGAGACAGGTGGGAAGGGGCTAGTAGTGGGTGGGATAGTTTAGCTAGTGAGACAGGGAGGGTAGTGTAATGGAGTAAGAGAGGAGGGGGTAGAGGGAACTAGTGTAGAAGCTACACAGGAAGCTGCTTGCCAGCAGCAGCCAGAGACACCCAGAAATCACTCCAAACACTGCTAAAAATATATGGGTGTACTTATTAACCCATTACTAGCACCGATTTTGTTGGCATATTGTGATATTGTGTTGCATTGGTTTCATAAAACTGGATTTTTTCCCCAGACTGGAGATCAGTTAAGTGTGAATATGTCTGTTTCAGACAATCCATTAAGGAACAAGAACTGCTGTCTGTTATAATACTAGGAGAACAGCAATGCAGAATATGTTGGTGATACATGTGAGGCGTTTGAAGATTTACACTTTATCTGGTTAATAGACAATTACTTTGTAAGTATTTTTATTTTCTACCTTTCATTTCCTGTTGTCAGTGTGTATTCTTACGTGTACATAACAGCACAGTTTACAGTATATATTTATTACTATTCCGCAGTGTGTGTGTTTTATGCTTGGCAGCTTCCCAAGGGGAAAACTAAAAGAACATGAGAACAGTACATAACTTGAAATATCCTGGAAAATAAAAATACTTTGCAATTACTCAGATTACCATAATTTGAAAAAAGAAAGGTTTCTCATTGTTACACCTCCGCTAGAAGGAACTGCAGAATAGTTTGTAAAGGAATATAGTGGGCATATTAGCAATGTACATAATACAGATCATAAAAATAAAGGCAGTCAGTCATTATATGCTGCAAAATGTATGCATGCTTTTAAAAACAATATTTTCAGAAAGAAAAAAACATTTATACAGTCTTGTTTTACAGAATATTCCATATTTTGACATTGTTCTTCACAAAATCATATCCTTCAAGAAAAAGGTTAAAATGCGCCCCTTTGCAATTTATCCCAGCAGCCATTCAAAGTCTATTACTATACATTGGATAGTGAATGGTTTAATAAATAATACAATTAACAATTGTTACTGCAGAAACTACAGAAAAAATCCTTTAACAATCTTTATGTTTTGCACCCATCAGTGTGGTGTTTGTTGACTATCAAATAAATCTTTCCAATTAGCAAATACCATAGCAAAACATCAATATTATCTGCCGATTTCATAATGTTAGAGTATAGGTAACATCAAAGAGAAGAGATTTTTATCTATCTATCTATCTATCTATCTATCTATCTATCTATCTATCTCCTATCTATCTATCTATCTATCTATCTATCTATCTCCTATCTATCTATCTATCTATCTATCTATCTATCTCCTATCTATCTATCTATCTATCTATCTATCAATATATCTCCTATCTATCTATCTATCTATCTATCTATCTACCTACCTTCTATCTATCTATCTATCTATCTATCTGTCGATCATCTATTTATCTCAAGCACAATTTTTCAATACAACTTTTACTATATCAATCATATACAGGCTTGGTTTTATGTCAATATGACAATGACAAGAAAATTACTTTTCAACTTTTTTTTTTCTTTTACAGGATAGTGGCTATATAATGTAATAGCATTTGCTGGGTTTAAAAGTAAGAACATTTCAAGCATTTTTTAATGTGGATCCAATCCCTAGACGAAAGTGTTGTGATAAAAGGAACACTATGTTTATTGTTGTAAAATATGCCTGTCAGTTTCATTAGTTAAAGGCCTATTGTTCATAAAAATGTAAATGAATTGCTATGCTATCAATGTTCCAAATTGAAAAGAAGTTTGAATGAGTGGACTAAATGTACTTTTAATGTCAAAAATAAATTATCCAATTTAAATAATATGAACAATGATCACATTTGACATGACAGATATGAAGTACATTTAAAACAAATTATTTTAAATTGACCCTTTTGCTTGAGTCAATGTACTTTTTTTAAAAAAAAAAAAATCTGGTCTTTAGTTTGGTTAAGGATTTCAATATGTCTTGAAAGTGACTCAACACAATATCACAACACAAGTTTTGAAAAACTGCAATATCTTGGGTGGTCACAAATAGACACATTTAGGATAGTTATTATATCGGATTGAGAAAGCAGATTAAGGCCTGGTTCACATCTGCATTTGGTATTCCTTTTGGGATTCCACTTGGGGACCCCCCCGAACGGAATACTGAATGCATTGACAAGCGGTGAGCAATGAAAGCACACAGACCCTATAGACTCCAAGTCATGCAGAGAGGAAAGTAGTTCATGAAGTACTTTTCTCTCTGCATGACATATGCAGACAGAGCATGGAAAACACATTATAGTCTGTGGGGTCCATGTGGTTTCATTGCTCACCGCTTGTCAATGCATTCAGTATTCAGTTCGGGGAGTCAAGTAGACTCCCTTAACGGAATACTGAACGCAGATGTGAACCAGGCCTCACTTGTGAGATACATATCTAAACATGTCCAGCCATGAACACAGATAAAGGAGAACACAAATGTGTCTTTGCAACTAATAAAGTTTATATATATATATATATATATATATATATATATATATATATATATATATACAGTTTCTAAACATATTTATAGATTTGTAAAATTGCAAAATGTAACCATTTATAGTATTTGTAATATTCAAACAAGCTCTAAAAGTTTTCTCTTTT